>NW_024116690.1:0-26932 GCF_003073215.2 Triticum urartu
CCGGTGCCCGCCCCCCCCCCCCCCCCTTCCCTCCGCACAAACCTACCTTTTCCTCCAGTTGGGCAATGCACTCTAGGTGTTTGATGAATTGGTGACTTGCCGAGGCTTCAATATAAGACATGATTTGTTTTCTTAACAAAGTTTTGGTCATTCAACAAGCCAACTATTGCACACACGGCTATATAAATTGGCGTTGAATTTACATGACAAACCCGTAGATCCTGGGTCAGTAGCCAATCCACTGTTTCCTCATTTGTTATTTTTTCTTGAACCATATTCCTCCTCTGTTGTTACTGTAATAGAACATGCATAGTTTAATCAAGAGTTCTAGGATAAGCCAGAGCTAGTACATGCTGCTGATAGAGTCATAAAGATGCACATCAACTAACGGAGCAAGCAGCAAACTTCAGTACAACAATGAGCAAAATGATTCTAACTTCAACTCCAAGAAGAGGCGAGATCAATTGAACACAATTGAAAGGAAGGAAAACTGAAGGTAATTAATTTAAAAATCTTTCTTGTGGTGTAATCCAGCCTCGTTTGTTGGCACACCGTAACAGGTTTGTTGCCAGCATCACATCGACAATGGCACACGGTTAATAAATGTTTGCACCAATCCAACTACTCGTTCAGGAGTGCACATAGACATGGTACATTTTGATATAAACACAAGTTTAAAGCCATTAAGTACACAAGTAACGTGCAAAACAAGTATACACACAAAAAAGGGATTGCAAAGGCTGGCATCCCGCTTACTAATGATAGTTGAACCATGTGGCACACGTGTGATGCAAGCCAATTGATGAAAAAAAAACTAGTGATAGTTGGAAAAAGAAGGAAACAAAGACAATGACTCTTCAAGACGATGATGGTAGTCCCTCCAGCTTGACTGTAGGGCTCTTTGGGTGATTGGCAAGGGTGTTCGCAAATTGTGCCCTGAACGCCTCATCATTGGTACCCTTGAGCAAGACTTCCTTGAGTTCAGATAGATTAGTCAGGCCGGTAAGCTCATATGATGCACTGGAGTAGTCAATCTTGAGCAGCTCAAGCTTCTTCATCGATTTTGATCCGAAAGTTACATGCAACTCGGTGGAGCTGCAAGCAATCTCCAGGATCTTCACTTTTTTGAAGGTGGCCAACTGCTCTCCATACATCTCTGCATAAAAATGGAGCATACCATCTGGAACTTGTTGGACTTGAAGGCGCAGAATACATAGTTCCGGTAGCTTGGCGAGGATCTGAATGTCACTTTGCACTAAAGTGGCCATCTCTAGATCCAACTTCCTTATCTTGTCAAGTTTGCTTATTGATAGAGGCAACTTGTCTTCAAGCCCAAACAGTTTAAGACTCTGTAGGTTCTCCCAAGGCAGGGAGATCTCATCTAAGGAATGCTGATTGTCCTTGTCGAGCCGCACTAACAAGGACTCCAAGTGCACATGACCTGAAATTGCAGAGGAGAACTCCTTGCTGTTCTGCATGTTGATTCCAGACACTCCGAGCTTACGCAATTGGGTAAGCTTCTTGAGCTCTTCCACAATGGCCTTTCCCCCTGAAGCACTGACATTGACAACACCAAGTGTGTGTAGTGCCGTTAGTTTTCCAATCCCCCTTGGAACCTCAACACCAATTAGGCCACGGCGTTTGCGGAACTCTGGCAAACAACTAGATGAAGCAGGTGGCGTTGATGCTGGGCCCGTGGTACCGGCACGGATGTACTGTAGCTTCTGTAACTTGGCGATGTTCACTGGCAAGGTGACTATAGAGGTGCATCTCACATCCAGACTCTGGAGCTGCCTGAGATCACCCAGTGAACAAGGCAGATGGTAGATCTCACTGCATCCTCGTAAAGAGAAAAATTTAAGGCGGCGTAGCCGCTTCACCATCTTCTTGAGATCATCATCCTTTAAACCTGATGCATCCTCCAAATCAAGCACCCGAATCAACCTCATACTTTTAGAGATGAAGAATGATTCCCAGTTTCCAAACACTGTCATTGATCGTAGCCGCGAGAAGTCAATGCTCTCAAACACAATTTTGTCTCTGGCCCAGTCTCTCAATATAATAAGGTGGCGCCCTGTCCGCTGGGTTGTTAGGACACAATTGGGCCCGAGTTCAAAGACAAGGTTCTCTTCCATTCTCCGCGAGAGGATATACTCGCGGATGAAGCCATTCACCTGGCATCTTGCCATCCTTGTCTCATTGACTGCTGTGTTGCCTAACTGCGGAATCTGCTGGATAATGCTCAGCTCGAGGAGCATGGAGAAAAACATCTCTCCTTCCTCCTCAGCAGATTTTTTATCGCTGTCTCTGGAGTAACCCTCTGCGATCCACCTCCTTACTAGTCGCCTTCTTCGAATATTGCAGTCTCGAGGAAAAATTGATAGGTAAAAAATACATGGCTTGAGTGAATCAGGGCAATCACGGAAGTAGGAATGCATCCAAGCAAATAGGCCCTGCAGACTATCATACTCCGGATTGGTCTCTAGATGGTGCATAAACCTGTCATTCAAAGAATGTACAGTATCCATCAACGTGACTGTCTGTGTGGCCAGTAAATCAGCTATAGCAACTATCACTTTGGGAAGACCTCTACACTTCAAATTAAGTTTATCTATCGCGGGATCATTGTGATTATTTAAAGGGCATGATGGCTTCTTCCTGTGTACCTATTTTTTAAACAATATAAGAAAAATCATTGTAAGTTCGTTAGCAAAGTAGACATCAGTTACACTGAACACTAATGTTTCGGTTGCAGAATATAGAGTGAGTGCTCTACAAACACATATATTTTTCACACCGACACAATTTAAGAGTGAAAAAGTAAATGAAATTATTTATCTATACATATAATTTTCCCATAATTGTGAATAAGCGTTTTGATTTGTATTTCTGTACTAGAGGGGCATCTACCCCTTCTTAAATAACATAGCTTTCCAAATGGTGCAGAAGATACTTCTCTAACATTGACAACTACAATATGAAAATATTTTATATTTGTTTGGTCAAAACTGTATCAATGAATATGTTGAGAAAAAAATTATTCATGTTTAAAGAACATATTTGCTAACATACCAATGTAAAATTGAATAGTTAAAATTACACGTTAGATATTGTGTCTACATTTAGTGATATTATATTTATTGTTTCCTACTTCCCAGCCTAAAAACATGCTTTGTGCATTATAAAACAACAGGACACCGACATTTTAATTTATATAGTATAATGATTTCACTTGGAAATAAAATATATATGCACAAAAAAAACGAGATTTTCCTTTGCAATTATAGAGAAACAAAAGATGTACTCTTTTGCAGTTCGATCTGACCAATCAAAATCTTTAATTAAATCTTAACCATCTGATATCCATTTGTTGCGGAGAAATGCCATGCTCTCCCTAATCACTCCAATAATTATAGCATCTTAATTGTAATTATTTTCTCCAATTACTATATAATTTAATTTGTATACACAAAGATTTCTGTTTTTTTGTGCTTGTAGAATCTGTCAAGTACATGCATATTTTTTCAGTAGGAAATGTGTGCATGTCTTCGCTCCCAGGGTGCACACCCTACTTGAAATCTTTGTACAATGTTTTCATTTAACATAGACATATATGATATTTGTACAGTATAATATCAAGTTGAACTTTCTATGCATGCAGGAAAGTATAGCTACTAAGAAAGCACACCTGTTTCTTGAAGAGATCAAAGGCCGCAATAGTTTCTAGACCTTTGACATTAAACACTTGCTCTTCATTTTTTGTGCAATATGTGGCGACGCTGGCTTCAGTTGTAATGACAACGATAACACTTTTCGAATCAGTAGTTATCAAGGCCGCCTGTATTAAGTCCCACTCTTCTTTAGACTGGAGATCATCAATAACAACAAGACAATGATATTGTCTTAGAAGCTCGCAACACTCATTGATTGGGTCTTTTTCAGAAAGAAAATCAGAAAGTATGCTTCGAGAAAAATCCCTTAGATTAAAAGGATGGGAAACGTCCACCCAACTGTACTTCTGAAATATTGGGTTTGAGAGCAGCATCCTGTCATAGTACAAGTGCCTAACAAGAGCTGATTTCCCAATACCAGCTATCCCCCAAACCGATATAACATGTGAATTCTTGAAACGTGCCTTAGCTGTAATAGTGCGAAGTTCATTCATTTCTGACACTCGTCCAGTGAGGGGATAATTTGTCATCCACTCATTGACTGCATTCTTGTTACCGGGGGAAAGGTTTTCCAAGGACGAATTTGGATTCACTAGACACACAATTGGTTTCTCTTCTTTGTCCCCATAGTCTTGGGAACCCTGCAGGTGGGTAGAGGTGTTAACAAAAAAGGATCGGGACAAAGTACATAAAGCTATCAACAGTGAATGTGGCCACACTTTTCTACACCTTGGATAAGTGGATCCAGGAGGTAGAAAATGAGTCTTCCTATGAATTAAACTTGTTAATTAAGGCTGTGGTAAATAGTGCATATATCTGAACATAATATCATTTGTAATCCTGGCTTCTGAGTAAGGAAACACTGATGTATATTTTTGGTAAAAAATAGTTTTATTTCATTCTCCTGCAAAAATAGCTTATTTTTATTCAGTGTCAGGCCAAATTTCATGTTAAGAACATAATTTTTAAAAATATCACCTCTTAGAGTTAATCGTTGTGCCTGTGAAATTCAACGGATTTCTACAAATCAGATCAAACAGTCACTGTTTGGTTGAAATTTGAGAACGTGATCATCTAACTAATACCAGAAAAAAAGTGGTACTCGTTAACATCAATACCGCCAAAAACTTTGGGTGCAGAATTCATTGTTAAGCATCATGTAATAAAAATCATTGCTAGCGATAACCTCTATATACTCCAGTCCTAATTAACACTCCCTCTGTTTCTAAATATAAGCCCTTATAGAGATTTCAGTACGGACTACATATGGATGTGTATAAACTTATTTTAGAGTGTAGATTCACTCATTTTGCTCCGTATGTAGTCCATATTGAAATCTCTAAAAGGTCTTATATTCAGGAAGGGAGAGAATTTAAACCAAGCTGAAGCAAGTAGAAACTTTCAACAATTCCCAATACTTGTTGACATAAATAGTGAAGTGTAGTGGAGATTCTAATTTTTATTTAGCTGCATCTATACATAACTTGATCTGCCAGATAAAAATGCTGTCATAACTAGATCCGTTTTCAAATCTATAGGTGTTAATGTTCAAATTAACTTACCAAATAAAATAATTTTCTTAAAAAGATTTCCTGAAAGTAATTGACGAAGTTTTGTGCTTCATAACATACCTCCTTGAAGAAGGCACATACGGAGTGCTCAGGCGAGTACTGCTTGAGTTCCAATGATTGGTACGAGTGTCCAATGCACAAGCTTGCAATCTCGAATTGCTGCGTGGACACGACGATCCAGCTGCCATTCTTCATGTCAGGAAGTAACATCCTTACGGCATCCCAATCCACCATGTCGGTCAGGTTCTCCAGGACGACGAGGTAAGTGTTGGTGTTGACTTCCTCTACAAACTCACGCCTGAGCGCAACCACATCTTCTTGCATGGCCTCCATTTTGGTGAGGACATCTATACCCACACCTGCTCCTTTTTTTTCGCCGCCGCGAGCTTTTGCGGCGTAGACCTGTGCCATGAAGCGCTGCACGAACTCATGGGGGTTGAAAGGGTGCATGAGCTTCACCCAGGCGCGACAAGGGAAGTTCTGGCAGATTTCTGGATCATTGTACGCCTTCCTGATGATGGAGGTCATCCCAAGATCACCTCCTGTTCCCCACACCGTGATCACCTGAAGGTCCTTCCCTTTCTTGGTGATCAACCGGGTGAGATCCCCTAAGCCTTGTTGCCTCCTCGCAGAGTCCCTAGCCTCAGCAAGCACGTTGAATGCGGTTGTGCCAAGGGTGATGGCACCGGCCGCGATGGGCTGATGATTCGTGACTGCCGGCTTGGAGCCTGAGTCACTGATAAGATTGTAGCGCGAGTTCCTGGTACTCACAGCCTCCACCCTGGCCTTGAGCTGCTCGATCTCATCGACGGCCTCCTCCAGGGACAGCGCCGTCGGTGGCGGCGTTATGCACCAGGACGGTACCATACGCCACCACCACCTGGCCTTGGTGTCGAGGTGGACGACAAACTCGATGCAGTCCTCCACATCGTAGGCCAGCTCGCGGACCTGCCGCACCCAGGTCATCACCACCTTGTTCTCCACGCGCTCCGTGGTGGCGACGTTGAGGAATGAGTGCATCATTTCAAACTCGCCGGTGATGAACACCAGGTCGCGCTGCGCGCTCTGCCGGAGTTTGGCCTCCTCTTCGATCGCCGACTGGGCCTTGGTCAGAGCGCCCTCCACCACGGACTTGGCCAACCCAACAATCAGTTCCGCCATGGCAGCAGGTTGGTAGCTTGATCTCAAGATTGTATGTTTCTTGCGGGTGATGGCGTGATGCTAGTGCTTGATTGAGTTGGTGTGCATCGACTTGTGGAAGATGGTAATCTTTAAGGGAAAGACCTGCTGGCCAAATCGGTGAGATGTGGTCAAGTCTTGGCCGATCCACTGTAATTTAAATTAATCATCCGGCCTGTTAACAGCTAATGGCTCTGGAGCTTGTATTTTTCAATGACTACTTGCACAACTCTCTGTTTCTTATCTTTCTTAATATCTTCACAAAAGTTATATACGATGAGCTGTATTACGTCGAAGGTCTTGGAGTCGTTCAACAAGACCAAGGGCCATCACAGACTCCCTGTCGAAGATGTCAATAAAAGGCACACACAAGTTTCTGTAATTACAAGATGAAAGGGCCAGTTTCCAGCTATCTGTGCATCATATGCTTGGCACATCATTAATTTGTTTTATCCAATGACATGTAATCAAATACAGGTGCACCTTGAAAGACCAACAAAGTGAAATGGCTTCTACCTGTTTGAACAAAGCAAAATTTGAAATTTACCCTGAAAATGCAATCAAACAAGTCTTAGGACAGGAAAACCCCGATATTTCTATCCGTAGGGATCTTTTGGGCACTTGTCTGGCAGCATGGAATGAATTACTCACTCGCCTGGAGGACATTCAACTGTCAGATGAGCCGGACACTTTTCAATAAAACTTGCATCAGAATGGCAAATTTTCGGTCAAATCCATGTATGATGCAATGGTTCATTGTAATGTTCCAGTAGATATCAGGAAATTGTGGAAGCTAAAAATTCCCCTAAGAGTGAAGATTTTCCGCTTGTTTCTTAACAAAGGAGTCATCCTAACTAGAGATAATCTGGCACGAGAAACTGGCATGGTTCCAAGACATGTGTCTTTTGCCAACATGACGAGTCTATCAAACACTTATTTTTTCAGTGCAAGTTCGCTCAGGCAGTTTGGGCTATGGTCCAAGTAGCTTCGAATTTATATCCACCACGTAGTGCACGGAATATGTTCAGCAACTGGTTGCGGGATATTGATAAACAATTTTCTGCACATATTCTTGTGGGAGCGGCGGCCTTATGCTGGGCAATTTGGCTTACCAGGAATGATGTGGTTTTTAACAATAAATGTGTCTCATCTCCTATACAGGTTATTCATGTTTGTACACGATGGCTCCGTACTTGGTCTATCCTGCAGAAGCCGGAGAACAGGGACCTTTTTATGATGGCGTCTACATGGCTGGAGCGTACGGCCAGGGAGGTTTTCTACCCCCATGGATGGCGGTGTGATTTACGGATAGGATCTACCGCTCCTTAGGCTGGACACGATTTATTGTTTGGCATTGTATCGAATTATTTTATTTTTAGGGTGCTCTGGACTTTTTGGCTGTGTGCATCTAGCTATGCAGAGGCCGGGCTTTCTTTCGATACGATTGTATCACCTCGATATATCTATTCAATGAAAAGTCCTTTATCAAAAAAAAGTAAAGTCTAGCGTGATAATGTTCTCAGATGTTAAGGGAGTTGTCGGTCGTCGCTCAAGTCCTTCAAGCTCACAAATCTTGCTAGAAAATTCGTCGAGAACTAGTTTTAGTTTTAGTTTTGTTTTGCAGGAAAGAACTAGTTTCAGTGTTGTCTTTGATGTACTGATTTGTTTTGTCGTTTCTTTTGTAAATGGGGAACATTGGGAACACCCTTATTGTGAGATTATTCTATCAATCGTGGAGCAGACTAATAAGCTAACTCCGTGGATCGATGGATCTGCCAGCTGGTTGTAATATCAATACGCTTCGTTAACCACCCTCAATTGTATATGTGTCCTTTGTCATTGATGAAAAAGCCAATGGCTCAGACCAACGAATCTTTCTGGCTGTAGTACTACCAATATGCTTAGTTAACCACAATCAATTAATGAACCATATGCTTTGTCTAAACAAAAGCCTGTCATTTAGACTTATTAGACAAGTTGGATATTTTAGATGAGACTGACTTGGTCTCTAAGATGATCTCGATTTATTCGTACTAGAATGGCCAGATCTATGAGATGCGTTTTTTTAAGGGATAATTTTATTGAGACGAAGGCTGAAGTTATAACAATCATGTACATAGAAGTCATTTCCCTTCTTCTCGTGTATCATCTATGAGATGAGTAGTAATATTTGTACAACACTTCCATGGAGTTGTATCAATATGTGACAGAATCGTATTAATTCGATGTGTACAATCTCTAATTAATATGTGTGGCATGTTGGGAGAGGTGGAGGTCCACAAAAGTCTCTTGTTTTATAAGTCTCTTGTTTCGTTAATTCTTCTCTCTACCACATCTTTCGTCTTAAATATAATAAGAAGAAGATGATAGATGAATAAAACTGTTGCTTGTGTTATATTTAGCACAGGGTGCATGGCTATACATATTGGTACAAACCGACTTAGACTAGATATTACAAACCGACTTGGACTAGGAAACTTGTGATCCAAGAAATAGTTTAACATCCCCCCGCAGTATCAACGGGACGCTTGATGACGTTGAGACAGGAACATATGTCTTGAAATGGCTTAGTAGCAAGTCCTTTGGTGAAGATGTCCGCAAATTGAGCCGTAGTAGGAACATGGAGCACCCGATGCTGACCAGGATTTCCAGACATGTAAACAGCTGAAATGTTATCACAATATACAATAGTAGCCTGCTCAATCGGTCGGTGCAGTTCTGAGAGCAACTAACAAACCCAAATAGTATCAGCGACAGCATGTGCCATAGCACGGTGCTCAACTTCAGCGGACGAGCGGGACATCGTAACCTGTCTTTTTGAGGACCAAGAAATCAAATTGTTACCCAGAAAAACACAGAAACCGGATGTGGATCGTCGAGTGTCTGGACAACCAGCCCAGTCTGCATTAGAGTATGCGGTGAGAGAAGGAGTGGACTTATTGATGTGAAGACCATGACCAAGAGTACCTTTCAAATACCTAAGAACACATTTGACATGATTATAATGCGGAAGCCGTGGATCATGCATATTGAGACATGCTTGTTGAACAGCAAAGGAAATTTCAGGACGAGTGCTAGTGAGATATTGTAGAGCCCCGGGTAGACTATGGTACAAAGTAGGATCATGGAAAGGTTCACCGTCAGCGGATAGTTTGGAACTGGTATCAACAGGGGTTCGAGAGGACTGACAGTTAAGCATGCCAGCATGATTAAGAAGATCAAGAGTATACTGACGTTGCGAAAGAAAAAGGCCAGAATAATCACAAAGAACGGCAATGCCCAAAAAGTGATGAAGAGTACCAAGATCAGTCATAGAAAATTCAGAACGAGGAAGGGTAATAATATGATCTAAAAAGGTTCGAGAAGATGCGGAGAGAATGATGTCATCTACATAAAGAAGGAGGTAGGCAGTTTCAGAATTGTGGTGGTACATAAAGAGAGAAGTGTCAAAAAGGGAAGAAGTGAAACCTA
Source organism: Triticum urartu (assembly GCF_003073215.2). NCBI lineage: Eukaryota > Viridiplantae > Streptophyta > Magnoliopsida > Poales > Poaceae > Triticum > Triticum urartu. Next base: position 9,893 of record NW_024116690.1, read on the forward strand.
TCGTTTGGATGAAAGAAGAGAAACGTTGAAACTAGACTCGTGGAGCTTGTTTTAGACCATAAAGAGATTTCTGGAGAAGATAGACATGATTTGGATAGGAAGGATTTTCAAAACCAAGAGGTTGCTGACAATAGACGGTCTCTTGAAGAGAACCATGGAGGAAAGCATTTTTTACATCTAGTTGAGGGATGAGCCATGCAGAGGAAATAGCGATGCTAAGAACAGTACAAATGGTGCTTGGCTTGACAACAGGAGAGAATGTTTCATCGCAGTCAATGCCATGTTGTTGAGAGTAACCACGACAGACCTAGCGGGCTTTATAGCGGGAGAGGCTCCTGTCAGAGTGGAATTCTTGGCGAAGACCCATTTGCCAGAAATGATATTTGTATTGGAAGGACGAGGAACTAACTGCCAAGTATTGTTTTGAATTAAAGCATCGTATTCTTCTTGCATTGCAGCAGCCCAATTCGGATCAAGAAGAGCAGTTTTGTAAGTTCTGGGGATGGAAGAGAGAGAAGTGGTAGCATGTAGGTTGAGGCGATCTGTGGGCTGACAAAAACCTGATTTGGTGCGAGTACACATGCCATGATCATTGACAGGGGCGACGCTAGGAACAACTTTAGCTGGTAGGATGGAAATGGGGGTGTCTGGTGTAGGAGAAGATGCGGACGGTGGGTGGGGTGGTGTTGGGTTGTGTGGTTGCGGGTTGGGTGGTTGCGGGTTGGATGATGGCGGGTTGGGTGGTGGCGAGTTGTTTGGTTGCGGGTTGGGTGGTGACTGGGTGTTTGATGGCGGGTTGGGTGGTGTCTGGGTGTTGGATGGCGGGTTGGGTGGTGTCTGGGTGTTGGATGACGGGTTGGGTGGTGCTGCCGTGATAGTAGGTGCGGTGCCATGACAGGAGTGTAGAGGTGGAATGGACGGGGAGAAGAGGTGGTGGCGGAGGTAGGGATGATTGATGGTGTGTCGGTGCACTGAGCAAAAGGAAAAATATGTTCGGCGAATGTAACGTGGCGAGACACGTGTACCCGTCCAGTGTGTAAATCAAGACAGCGGTAACCTTTGTGTTCGGCGGAAAAACCAAGAAGGACACATGGGATAGATCGTGGAGAAAGTTTGTTTTCAGAGGTGGCATAAGCATTTGGAAAGCAAAGATAGCCAAAAACACGAACCTTGGAGTAATTGAGATGGCAAAGGAAAAGAGAGTAATAGGGAGTGATATTTGGATTGGTTTTGGAGGGGCGAATATTGAGAAGAAAGGTGGCTATGTGGAGTGCTTCTGCCCAGAATTTTGATGGCATGGAGGACTTAACGAGAAGTGTACGAACAATGTCATTGATGGTACGAAGAGAACGCTCGGCTTTACCGTTTTGAGCAGAAGTGTAGGGACAAGAGAAGCGAAGAAGAATGCGATGTGTTAAGTAGAAGGTACAATTTTGAATGTTTTCAAACTCACGGCTGTTGTCACACTGAATGAAACGAATAGGGAGGAAGAAGTGGACAGAAACATAGCGCTGAAAATTTAGAAAAAGAGAGCACATCGAAGCAACATGTCTAGAAGCTAATGATGGCTATATCAGAGCCATATCCACACCCCCATGCACTGGATCCGGTGGACTGTCTCCGCTCGGTTACGAGTCATGTGTTGTGGTAATAGTAACCAATTCAAAAGCAACCACCTTCTAGAATTTGTAGAAGTTATCGTAGGAGACGGACACGAGTGTGAGGAACCATGCGAAGGACGTAGGCGACTGCCTGGGCCCACACCAACCAGTAGCTCCACCATGTTGCCCGCAAGTGACATCCCCACATGACAAACGACGAGACTAGACCTTGTGCCAGTGTCGCCACTGGCACACCTCTGTGTGCCTCATTCACCGCCCCAATATTTGGTTTGGTTTAAGTGTTGTCATGTCGTGAAAACTACTTGGTTTGGTTTGAAACTATATTTGTATGCTATCTAGTATGTTTTTCATTCGTTCTGCATGCCTAGCGTGCTGGTAACCTCACCACATCCATTAGGGGGTTACTAGACAATATGCGTTGCATATAACCAAACGCCATGGCATTTGTTTCCGCCTAAACAAGCGGGCAACCAAACAACCTACCTTTTGTTTCGCTACAGACAGGCTAGAGGGTATGCAAGCAACCAAACAACATACATATGTTGGTTTTTGCCTGTTTTTCCTCAGCCAGGCTCAACGGTCAAGCATGCAATGCAGGAAAAATTGTAGATGACAATCAAACACACGCTAGGAGACCGAGAGAGGCAATGGCAGTGTTGGATGTTGCCCCAATTAGGTTGGGTGTCATCTCCAGCCGACAAAACCATAGATCTCTAAGGTGATTATTACAAGGGTTTTTAATACCAAAATTGGGTTGCAAGTCCTACACCAAAGGTAGCTACTATACGCGATAATAACAAGTGGGCAAATTGTACACGCTAACAACATATACTACATCCGTCCTGGTTTATAGGTCTTCTTTGTAGTTTGTGTCAAATTTTGACCAAATATTTAACAAAGAAAATATTAATGCATGTCAACAAAAATTATATCCTTGGATTCATATTTGAGCATAGTTTTCAATGATACAATTTTTAGTGACATGCCTGAACATTTTTTCAGTTCAATCTATGATAAAAAATTCATACGAAATACAATAAGGACCAATAAAGCATGATGGAGGTAGTACTGAACAAAAGTAACAATTCTCACAAATTTGCCATAGACACCAACTTTATCGTACATTCTGCTATATAATTCCCACGCACCAATATTAGCACAGATGGTTTTATGCGCCACTTTGTTTTAGCAGTAATCTGTCATGGTTGTTTAATGCATTATTGCTGCCTTGTACACGTAAAACCATGTGGATAAATTGGTCATTAGATGCTGCTCATGATTATTGATTAAAAAAATTATGGCCTTTGAGCATCAAAGAGTGACTAGTGTAAGGTCAATTAATGCATTTGGCTGAGAGCCAATGGGTACTTCCTGGTATTAAGATCATCAATGATACCTACTGCATCTAATAATTAAGTTTGGTCATAGTAATGAGTAGTTTACACTACCCACAGTAGGGAGTAACTTAGACGACTAACATCCATATGTTACTAGTCTATGTTACTATCTCTATAGTGGGGAGTAACATATGTGTGGTGTCATGCAACTCTTCATTTATTACGTTGTAGACTAATCTTGTCTTCATATGTGTGATGTTACTCATAGTATGTGTGATGTAGACTAATCATTTATTAGGTTGTAGACTAATCTTGTCTTCGTATGTGTGATGTTACTCATAGTATGAGTACCAGCTATGTTACTACATATATCTCTTTCATCATTAATTATTTGCCACGTCATCTATTTTATTTAGATAAGTGTGATGTTACCACCTATATTATTACTCCCACTGTGGGTAGTCTTAGAGTAGTAATATGCATATTTATAGTATATGTAACTGCTTTCATAGTGGGTAATGTCATATCTGTGATAGAGACATTCATTTGTTAATTTGTAGAGTCATTTTCATTGGGAAACGCTATTTGATGGTAACATATTATGTTACTCTATTTCTCTCTCTTCTTTTTAATTATTCCCCACATCATACTTTTTGTCTATATAGAATGCATGCTACTAACTATGTTACTCCTACTATGAGTAATCTAACAAGGAAAAGGGTCGTTGACCATTTAATTTGAGAACAATTATGATTATCCAACTACTACAACATATTATGATTTGCAATTTTTTCCTTCTGTTAGACTATTCCTTGGATCACAAGTTTTCTAGTCCAATTCGGTTTGTAATATCTAGTCTAAGTCGGTTTGTACCAATATATATAGCTATGTACCCTATGCTAAACATAACACAAGCAATAGTTTTATTCATCATGGTATCAGTTTTTTGATCCTAGGGTTTAGTGTATGGCTCCACCCACCCCACCAACACCGCCGCCGCCCGGCTACTTCGAGCGTCGGGCCGCTATCATCGCCAGAGCCGCCACCGCGGCGGCCTCTTCTTCCTCTACTCCTTCCCTAGAACCACCAACACATCCTTCTACTCTTCTAGCCGCACCCATGTCGCTCGCCGACACCATCACCGATTACAGCCCTTTCATCCCCATCGTCCTCGACCTCGCCGCCCACAACTATTATCATTACACAATCGCATTATTATAGACAGGTAAATCACAAGCCAACATACTATAAGATTTATATCCCGTTGCAACGCACGGGCATTGTTCTAGTATATATATAGAAGGGAGCAAAGAGGAGATAAGGATAGCCAATTGAGAGGTGCAACAAGGCAACCAGAGCACAAGACGGCCACACGACTGCATGTGCTCGTATGAGGTGCCTACGGCACCGTCTCGTCGAACCACACAACTATTATTAAAGTGCCAACACTAGAATCGAATCAGAGCATCGACATTCATCGCTGAAATCTCCATCTTAACCACCAGAAGCTATATGTAACCTAGCCGCCACCATTTCCCATCTCCATCACCATGGCCTCCACCATCACTGCAGCATTCATCCCCAAGTAGCCATACTTTATAACCATGCTATAAATCCTGCAAATATTGTAGGACATATTATCAAGAAAGCTTTCCTCCTGATGTGTTCTTCAATGGTTTCTTGTTGCGATCTGATAGCCATGTGTGAGTAGTTGGGTATGGCAATGGGTTAAGGCATAGCCCTACAACAATATGTATTTGTTGAAGAGATCGATGAAAGTATTTTGAACTAGCATCTTGTATGTGTGAAATAAAATTACTTCATAGTTGTCTCTTGTCTCCTTCGTGTTCTTCGTCTCTGCAGGTACCCAGGGTCACGAAGATTGAGCCACGAAGAGGCTAAGGGCAGGGAGACCGTGAAGTGCTATTCTGAACACTAGTGACATCAGGGTCAATACGGTGCATGGATCATATTGTTGGGGATATAAGAGGTGTAGTAATTAGACGCCCAATGTTTTTATATGATTTTACATTAATTACCGAGGCCCCCTGCGTGACTCATAGCAGGGGCAGACCGATGATGGGCTAAGTGGGGCCCTTTGCCCCCAGCCACTTTGGCCGCCGCTGAACTCTTGGGCTTGGTTTGCCCCTGACAGATAGGGTCTTTGCTTGGATAACTGACTCTTGATGTAGGGCGTGTCCGGTCAAGACATAATTTGGCATACCCCCACTTCAATAGGTTGGAAGCACATCTTAACATGTGTCTTCCAGGGTACATCTTCGATATGTTGCAAGGACATCTTGACGAGTGTCTTTGATATGTTACCGCTGCCTCGCATCCTGCACTCCACCGAGCTCCACTCCCAAGTGCGGCGCCTCCACACCGTTATCCTCCACCCCTACTATGCAGAAGACCAGCAACTCACATAGCAGCCGGATCGAACCCACACCATTGTGATGCCCACCGCTTAGTCATTGGATCCGTGCTAGGAGCCAGCCCATGCAGCCGCCACTGGCCGGCCCCACCACAAACTGAATCCGGGCAAAGTAGCCCCGGATCCGCTCTCCTGACACCATTGCACCTGCCTCCCTATCACCAGCGGAACTACTGTACGTACGATTTTACTCTGTCAGACTCTATACGATGGCTAATCTAGTGGTGTGCTGCCGTTTGGATCAGGAGTTGAACGGCTTGATCTGCTATGTCGTATAAAATCGGACAAGCAAGAGTCATACGCATAGCAAGACTCCTACCACCAGTGCACTTAGAGCAGTCGGCTGCACAGCTGGACTGCACCCTAGAGGCCGATGACCCGCTCCCAACAAATCTGAGCGCCAGGGCCCGGATCCACTGCGCCGCGGCCTGACATGAAGGTGCAACACCACTGCCACAACCCGAGCCAATGAGGATCTACGCCGGAAGGGCCGTACCGCTGTCCGCTCGACACCCCATGTGCTGGCATCCGCACGAGCCAGCCAAACGGGAGCTCCGTCACGGGGAGCGAGAAGCCCGCCACTGCAGCAGCCGCGTGGGTATTGTCCGGCGGCGTGTCCTGGCGGCGGCAAGGGCAGGGGAGACGGAGGAGGAACTTCCTTCCCGGCGGTGGCTATGTCGCGATCCATGTCGCTCATGCGTAGCGACGCGGGGGGCTGGACTTGACTGAATTTTTCACAATGAAATGGCTAGGCTGTCGTTCAATTTTTTTCTGCAGTTCAGGCATGAAATGCCTTAATAATTTTTTTTAAAGACATGTTCATTTTTAAATGGATTGTTTTACTGGAACCATCCAGTTACCTTGGAAAACAAATTCGTATTTCCAACACACATTATCAGAGCCAACAACATAATTGTTTGCATGATAGAAAACGATATAATATTTGGAAAGTAATAAAATTTAAATGTCTCCACATTAAGGTGACGGTCCTCTTGCAATAATGGAGCTTATTTTATTTCTTCGTGCAGTAGCTTAAAAGGACCCAAAAGTTTCCTCTCGCGGGGGAAGCACGGGAGACCTGAAATGCCATTTACATATATATTATAAGTTCACAACCTTCTGAAATGTGTAGCATAAAACACATGATTAAGCAAATTAATGTGCAACATATTACTACAATCATTTTCACATATATAGAAAAAAGGAACAAATTTAGCTAAAGTTCACAATAATTACATAAACATGCCTATGAGGATGTTGGCTAGGCTACCGGATGGGCTGGCATATAGTCTTTCTTTCCCCTTTTGCAAGGTGACTAGGGCAAAGCTTTCCACCTCTTGATCTCCACCGGCGAGCCACTAGATTCGCCTTCCCCTCTACCTACTGCTCTAGCGGCCGGTGGGGGGGGGGGGGCTCCTGGTGCCTCGGCTTTGGCTAGTAGATAGGTTAGGGTGGCCGGTGGTGGGGTGGGGAATCATGGTGCCTCGGCTTTGGCTAGTAGATAGGTTAGGGTTTTATTTTTCGCAGGGGCAGTGCTCAGAACATGATCAATGGATTAACTCCTTGATCTGAAACCAGTTTCAGACTTATGTATTCGCAATATTAGAAAATACTGGTGTTGGATAGTTCCCGGTTATTTTTCTTTTTAGATTAGATTTGTACATATTACTTTTATTATTATTAATGAGGTCAAAGGTTAAAAAAAAGAATACCTACCAACAAGTGGTGATCCTACATCAGTGAAAAATAATTTCCAAGTGTATGTTTGTGGTAATTTGCTTACAAGGTAACAAGAAAATTAAATAAATTTCAGTTTTGATGTTTGAATGTTTAAATATATCAACATATCTAAAAAAGTTACATATATGGGAGAATATGAGTGTATTTACTACACCTAAAAAATACATGGAACCATGCATCTATTGAATCTATCACGATCAGGCTTTTGAAAAGCAAAATTAAGATACTTATTTAGATTTTCTGGAAGTTCAGAAATTTCAGGGCTTACCATGTTTGCATTCATCTTGAACCTAGTCCATTGAGCATGTCAACAATGTCGACAATCGAAGGCCTGAGTTTCCGATCAATCGCAACACATTTCAGCCCAATATTGATGCATGCTAATACTTGCTGGAGGCAACCATACTCTAACGATGGGTACTTGGATGCTATGTGCTCCTCCTTTGTCCACTTTTCACGTACCTGCAGAAATTTTATCAAGTTGCTCGGTGATAATGTACAAACTAAATTTAACATACATGGGGTGCAATATTCAAATAATCAAATTGTATTTATCTTACTTTATCAATAAAATTTCTTGCAGATGGTTGGTCTTTTTCAGGGCAATTCTGCTCTCCCGTGGTGATCTCGATTATCACCAATCCTAAACTATATATGTCTGACTGGGCCGAGATTTCACCTCTATATAAATATTCTGGAGCCATGTACCCACTGATTGGCATTAACAAGTTAAATGGAAAATATCGAGAGTAAAATGAACAGAAGTTAATTACGTTATAATTAAGAAACCTAATGTTATAAAAAAATTATGATGAGCTTACTATGATCCCACAACTGTTTGTGTGCACAATCGTGTTTGTTCTTGGCCAAAGACCCGAGAAAGTGCAAAGTCTGCGATCTTTGGCACCATATTTGCATCCAAAAGTATATTTTCAGGCTTCAAATCCATATGTATGATGGGAATATCCAACTTGTGTAGAAAACGTAAACCATGGCAGATCCCCTTGATTATTGTGAAGCGTGTGTCCCAATCAATATCAGGTTTGACCGAAGAGACAACCTTGTCACCTTTGGTTCCTGTATATCAGTGTACAAAGATAAAGAGTCTGGAAGAAAATTATATAGTGTAGACATACATTAAGAAAAACTAGACAAAATGATCAAAACTCTAAATAACGTCTAAAAGTTGTTTTCTAGCTCCATATAGCTTCGAGTACACACTAAGAACGAGAATAAACTCAAAACAATCAGACATATAATATATGGCATACCAAAAAGATTCTTTTGAAGGCTCCCATTGGGTAAATATTCATAACAGATTAAACTTTCGGTAATGTCTGCCTGGATATATCTTTTATCAAACTGCACCAATCTCTTTGTTGTTTCACTGCAGAATCCAACCAACTGTACTATGTTATCATGTTTGAGCGCCATAACATTCTGAACCTCTTGCGCAAATGCTTTGTTAGGTGGCATCGGTGCGTTTTCCTGAAGTTTCTTCACAGCAATCACTTTGCCATCATCTGGATTAATTCCCTGTTCAATATCATAGATATACTCTATATTATATTAGCATATTGGCATCAACCTTAACTGGAAGGACTGGAAATATCAAGAGAAAATCAAACTAACCTTATAAAGTATTCCAAATGGACTATCACTAATTTTACGGTCATCGGAGAAGTCATCCGTGATTTTCTTCAAAAATTCATATGGTAGTTCCTTTGGTAGTACGAGGCTTGGTGTGGCCATTTCTGATGATTTAAGAAATGTGAGGGAGCCACAAGTTGTGTATTAACTGCAAAACAATATTTCATTTCACCAAAGTGGTACAGTTGCTTAACAACTTATACAAGAATAAGGAGGCAAAATTTAGCATGATGTTTTTGAAAAGGAAGGGCAAAACTTAGCATGATGATTGCGCGGACATGTAGAAATAACAAGCTGCATAGCACTAACCTTGAGAGGAGCACTAGCTTGGGGAATCCTTACTGCGAAGAGAGAAACGAGATATATATGTCTCCTTGCTGCTTGCTAGCTAGCTGCAGGCGGACTTATAATGAAGCCGCACGGTCGAGGAGGAAGAGGGGAAAGTTGACCTGACTAGAGCTTAAGTTGAGTCTTTCCATAGGCCGAGTTAACAAAAGATATGTGCCCATCAGGTCCATGTGATTAGATGCCTAGCAACTATGGTGGTTGCAGCCTTGTATTACGAGGAACTAATGACAAGCAACCATTGGACTAAATAACTTTGATAGGTTTTTTTGTTTTTGTTTTGTTGAATAACTTTGGCAGGTTGGTTAATACAGGATCATGCTTCACAATCGATCCCTTAGGAGATGGTGTAATTAATCTAGTGACAAACACGATATCGTATTAAGTGGCAATTAGGATTGTGAAGTATAGTAGTAATACGCAGCTGTTGCCTGTTAGTCGCTCACAAGTGGCACAAAGAATATTCATTCTGTAGGTACATGTGAAAGCGTACGAATATGCTGTACTTCTAATCTAAATAACGAGACACTGCACGTGCAGCTCAGTCGTTAAGTGCATTCGATTGGGTTTCGTCTAAATAATGAGACAATACACAGGGAGATCTGGCCATTAGATTGGTGTACTTATAATCTAAATAACGAGACATTACACCCGGAGATCTGGCCATTAGATTAAGGAAATACAGTCTGGCATTTTCGTCTCTTCCCAACGGACTAAAACCTTCTCCACTTGTGAACATGTATGACTGCGCATATCTGTATTATAGCTAAAAATGAGGACGTGGGGTGATGTGGATATCTTTTGTTTTTGAGGGAATGATGTGGATATCTTCTAAACAAAGGTTGCGCCAGTAGTTTATGACAAGATAGTCATGCAATTTTGTCTCTTCCAAAACAAAATGGATTATACCTTGTTCGCATGCGTTCATGTGACATAGCCATACATAGCTGTAGATCTTATCCCCAGCAACCACAAAAAAAAGTTGTATATCTTATCTGGCCAAGCTAATAAACCAATAAAGAAGGAAAGAAGCAGGACTCAAGAGGGGAAATGATTGTTGGCTCTCGAAATTCCGGTGAATCGCCATTTTAGTTTTTCTCCTAAATATCTTCTTCTTTTTTTTGAGAAAATTCTCTAAAATATCTAGGAAGGGGTCCAGTGTTTGCTGCTTTTTTTTTCCTGCTCGGCTTGAAGCAAGCCCAGTAATCTTTTTTTAAGGGGTAGCAAGCCCAGCAATCTAAAAGGGATTGAACCTTGAAGCACATCAACTTAGAAGAATGCCCATATACTAGTAAGTCAGCCCACTATTGAAGACACGCAACCAGCTTGGTCCTGCAAATGCCATTTCTCGCCAGCTGCGAAGGGAATTGAGCCAGTCCAAAACTATAACTGCACGCAAGTTTTTTCCCCCATGGTTATTTTCGTCTTTTTCACTGTCTTGCATCTGTTTTCTATGGTTTTTCCTAGGTTTCCTTCAAGTTTCATTTTTCCTCTTTATTTTTTTCATTTTTTCTTCATTTTTCTTTGTTTCATTCTTCAATTTTCTCCAGTTTTCTATGATTTTATAAACTTTTTTATCCTTTATTTCCTTTTTTCAACATATGTCTAATTTTTACACACATTATACATTTTTTGTAAACATCATTAATATCGCATATACATTTTTTATATATTTCAAATACATGATTAGTATTTTCTAAAATAATTGTTTAGATTTTTCTTTTTCATACACAATACACATTTTTATGTACATATAAAATATTTTTTATATATGTTAAACATTTTTGGAATAAATGATTAATATATTTTCAAATAAGTGCTTTCAATATGTTTTATGAATTTGTGCTAAACATTGTACAAATAACGTTGAAACATTTTATGAATGATGCAAAATATCTTAAGAAATTCCCTAACATATTATTAGGTTTAAAAAGGAAAATTTGATATATGGATATACATTTGTTTTAGTCAAGTCATGTGTACATTTGCAAGCCCAAAGACCAGGGGGGTCTTGGCATCCTCTCTTCCCGACGCATGAACATTGCCCTCCTGACTCGCTGGCTGTGGCGTATTGCCAACGGGGAGGGAGGCCTCTGGCTCACCATCATACGTAATAAATATCTTCGTGGCCAGCCTCTCGCCTTGCCAACGTACGGGCGGTTCCCAGTTCTGGCAGTCTGTGATCCAGCTCCTGCCCGTACTACGCATTGGCACCTCTATATCGGTTGGCTCCGGAACCTCGACCCTGTTTTGGCTCGACCGTTGGCTAGGGAACGCCCCCCTGGCGGTGCGTTTCCCTGAGCTATTTGCCATTGCGGTTGACCCCCGAGTATCGGTTGAGATGGCCCTTATTGACTTAGGGCGTCTCGCCTTCCGGCGCCCGTTTGGTCCCCCTGAGGTGGCCGCCTGGGACGCCCTCCTCCAGGACATTGCTCTTCTACCGATGGAGGTGGCGGAGGACCGGGACGCTCTGTCCTGGCGCCTCGAGCCTTCTGGACGTTTCTCCACGAAGTCCCTATACGGTGCCATTGCTCCCTCGTCGGCCCCGGAACCATTTAGCCTGATCTGGGATATCCGTCTCCCGCTGAAGACCCGGATCTTCCTATGGCAATGGATCCGTGGCCGGCTCCCTTCGGGTGTTGAGGTCCTCAAGCGAAATGGCCCGGGTGATGGAATGTGCCCCATCTATGGCACCGTTGAGGATGCTAACCACATCTTTTTCTCGTGCCACCCTGCCCAGTTCCTTTGGGCCTGTTTCCGCGAAACGGTTGGTGGACAGTGGTGTAATACCAACTTCCCCGACCTGCTTGCTGAGCTTAACGCCTGCCCTGCCCGCTTCCGCCATATTAGATGGCTGTGCGTAGGGGTTCTTGACTGGACGCTTTGGAACATCCGTAATAAGCTTGTTATTCAGAAGGTGCCCCTTCGTCGTGCGACTGACGCAATCTTTAAACTGTGTGGTTACCTGCAGCTTTGGCAGCCGCTTAGCCGCCCTCAGGACCGGGACGCCATCACCGCCCTCCTCTCCGATCTCCGCTCGATGGCGCTCCGCTTGGCTCCCCCGCTGCCGCCTCCTCCCCCTGAGCCTGATTAGTCCGCCTGGCGTTTGTGCGGATTGTGGCGTGCGTCTTTTGATTTTAGGGCTTGTTGTGCTGTGCCCTCAGCTATGACCCTTTGATGTACTACTTTGGCTCCTGTGGACCTCCGTGTGTGTGTGTGTTTGTGGTGTGTTGGTCTTTGTTGGATGCTTATTGTGCGGTTGGCTTTATAATATAAAGCGGGGCGAAAGCCTTTTTCGGTAATTTTATTTTTGAAGATTTATCCGCCGTTGTGACTATTTTTGTTACTATTATTAGTTGGCTTCTAGGTTTTCTTATTTATTTATTTTGACATGTACCTTAATTTGGGGCTTATAGCTTTGCTAACCTGGCATGGATGAATGACCAAGTCTATGTGTCTTCTATGCATGTGCATTCGAGTCTCTAAAAAAAATCCATATGCATGTGCACGTGAACTCTAGTTACGTGTACATACACAATACGTTACATTTTTCCGCAAAAGTTATAATATTTTACAGCAGCAAATGATGTCATATATGGATGCGAAACTGACTGTTTCAATCAACTTCCATCGAACGTGTCCATGCCTTTTACGTCTAGTTCTAAATCTGATCCCTTCTAATTAGTATCCACTTTGCAATCAACGTATGCATTCGATGGAAATCATTCACGCAAACTGTGTGTAACGTGTACGTGTGTTACTCTTCTTCTGTTTTTCTTGTTTGTCTGCTTCCTATGGAAATCAATCAGCCGCGTGTCTGTGTCCTACACTTCCCTTTTTCTTTTTGACTGGGCGTGTGCTACTCGTGTCTCCTTGCAACAACTCAGGTTCTATATTCCTTCGGTACATGGTGATTGACTGTTATATATATTGATTGATGAATCTCAGCCGTTCAAATAACTTAACTCCATAGCGATAAATCTTCGCCACTCGTTTTCTATCGTTTTAATAATATAGTATTAACTCCATAGCGATAAATCTTCACCACTCGTTTTCTATCGTTTTAATAATATAATAGATGTACGATTTTCGTAAACATCTAAATGTTTTTATATGTTTAACATTTTATATAGATTATTAACATATTTTTTCAAATATGTGTTTTGAATATTTTTTCGAATCTGTGCTAATCATTTCAGATACACATTGAAACATTTTTGAATGATATAAAAAAATATTTTAAACTAATCTAACATTGTTTAACATTTTAGAAACATTTTTTAAGTGTAACAAACATATTTTTGAAATGCATGATCATTTTTTAAATGTTACACACAACTTTTTGAATGGTATGGAACTTTTTTTTTGAATTACTTGAAGCTTTTTTAACTGTGTAAGATTTTCCAAAAAAATTATGTACATTAATTTTGAAATGCATGAACATATTTTAAATATCACATACAATATTTTGAGTGGTACAAATATTTTTTGGTAGTTGAGGATGCTTTTTTTACACAAGATGAATATTTTTAAAATGTGTGAATAACACTTTTAAATAGATTAACTTGACTATTTTATCACAATATATGTATTTATAATTTTCAAAACATGTAAAAAAATAATGAAGGAAATTTGGGTGATGTCAGCGTGAGGAAAGCATAGGGCTACAGGGCCAGCCCACTATCCGCTTATTTCGGTGATTGTTCGCGGTGGCATTAGCACTTGAATTAGCATAGCGAGGCGTATTTTTTTTACGGGCCGCATGCACAATCATGGATGAATGTTCTAGATTCATAAACTATGGCTCATGCTGGCCCATGTGTTATGTCTAATTTCCATGTTCCTAGTCCGTGTGAGTTGTTGGATTTCTCTGAAGAGGAAGAGTGATGTAGTAAAGCAACAAAAGTATTTCCCTCAGTTAGGAACTAAGGTTTAATAGAACAAGTAGGAGTCAACAAGCTAACAAGATAAGCAACACCTCCACATAAAGAAAATAAATACTTGCTCTCAACTTGGCAAGAAGGTTGTTAATCCCCTCGTCTTGCTAGTTGTAAGGTTAAAAGCAAATAGTGGATTGATAGTGGGTATAGTGAAATGGAAAAATAGTAAAAGAAAATGATATTTTTTATAGAAGCAAGTTTTAATGGAGAATAGACCCGAGCGGCATAGGTTCACTAGTGGCGCCTCCCTCGAAAGCAGGTAATGGCATGACAGACAAATTAATGTTGGGCAATTGACATAAAAGCAACATTCATAACTATGGTCATTCATGGCTTAACCTTTTATAGGCATTACTTTCGCGATAAGTAGACCGTTATCCAACTGCATATACTACTATTCTCCATCCTGAAATCGCTATCCAGCATTCATATCATGGTATTAAGTTTAATAAAAAGCAGATCAACGCAATAAGCAAGATGACATAATGTGGGCAGAAAGAAATGTAGCAATAGGATAAATCTCTGTTGTTCTACCCTTAGTGGCAACTACAATATGTGTCTTAGTCCTTTCTGTAATTGGAGAAGAGCACCATAAGATTGGACCCACTACTATGCGCCACTCCCTCTAAAGAATTACCCATCTATCATGGCCAGAGAAGACAAATAACTTAGAAAGCATACACAACTACTTAATTATACAGGAAAGAAACTTGCAAAGATTCAGTAATATTCAATGAACAATCTGGTCAAAAATCCATAATTCATCGGATACCAACACTACATAAAAAATACGTCTAATTGATGTCAGACGGGAACATGGTATTGAAGATCCGAGAGAGAGAGAGAGAGAGAGAGAGAGAGAGAGAGAGAGAGAGAGAGAGAGAGAGAGCTGTAGGTCCTATCCCCCTGTGACAGAGCTCCGAAATAGGGCTCTAGATGGGATCGCTTCAGAACAGAGGCTAGCGGGGGCGATATTTTTCACTATGATCTTGCACGGATGGTCTAAGGAATTATTTGATTTTTAGGACGAAGAATTAGGTCAAGACGAAGCTCAAGGGGCCCACAAGCCCGGGTGGCGCGACCACGCCACCAGCCCTTGTGACTGGCTGGTGTGTCCTCTCGACTTCTCCTGAAGCTTCTAGTGTTCCTTCTGGTCGATAAAAAATGTTCACAGATGGGCATCGTGTTTGGACCTACCTAGGTATTGATTTTCTGCCAAACCGAAAACAAGAAGAAAACGGGAACCGGCATTGGGCACTAAATTTATAGGTTAGTCCAGAAAAATAATATAAAAAGGTATAAAATGATAATGAAAGTATATATAACTGATAATATAGCAGCACGAAACAATCAAAATTATATTATACATTTGAGACGTATCAGTTGTCAAGTGGATCAATTCTAGGTATTTTCCAAGATAATCAAATGAATCCTCCGCCCCTGCAAAGTGCATAACACAGTTTATCAACAGTTAGGAGAGATTGTTGTGGATGTCTCTGCATGAAAACTTTCAACTTTGATGGGATAACAACCTTCCAAAGGGAGCTCTAATTTTTTTTTCATACTGCACAGAATTAGAAAAACTCCTTTTGCTATCAAGGTTCCATCCCAAAAGAGCTCTCGGACAGGTGACTCGTTCCATTTAGCTGTAGTCTCATCTATAAGTTCCTCTACCAATTTATGGTGGATTACCGAATAAAGATACAATTGGCCACATCATTTCGTCTCGAGGGAGCCAATTGTGCTCCTAGATACTAGTTCTTGTCCCATCACCTATGCGTCGAATAAGTCCCTAGACAAGGACATCACGTCTCTCCAAAACTAGCTCACCAAATCTTGGAAGGATGTGGCCCTAAATTTTTTTTTTTTTGAGAAAGCAAAGCTTTATAACTGAATGGTGCTTGGGCATGTCACCCCAAAACACATCGAGCCAAACGGGCTGGTACATCAGACTCCCACTCAACATAATGGTTCGAGTCATACAAATGACCGACAGAAGCTAACTCGTGTGCTACATCGTTTCCAGATCACCTACACATAGATATTACTCCCTCCGTCCCATAATATAAGAGCGTTTTTGAAAAAACGCTCTTATATTATGGGACGGAGGGAGTACATGACGAGAGAGCCACATTTTTAGCTAGTATTTTGTATCCTCAATGACAACAGCGTACGCCGACGAATCCGCCTTGTACATGTCAAGGGCATCAAACGACAGTTGTGAGTCAGTCTCAAATTTCACCCCTGTGCTTCCCAGATCATCAGCGAGAGACACGGCATGGGACATTGCATGAGCTTCCACTGCAAAAGCATCGCTGACATTCTCCTGGCGTCTTGCATTGCGCATAAGATGTGTAACACCCCAATAATCATGCTATAGTATTCCCAACCTAATGATGCCATGTCACCATGTTTGCTAAATTAAATTGGCACTTAGTTGGAGCTCAAGACAAATTCAAATTCAAATACAAGTCAAATTATTATTTCGTCAAACAGTAAAAAAATGTTTGTTGAGTTGCAAATATTCACTAACTAATTTTCATGAATAAAACAACATCATGTAAATTATTAAAATAGCCTTAACCTAATTAAAACAGCACCAACAACACTAAATAGAGCCATTTCAATTTAAACAAATATTTAAGCATTTCAAAATAAATTGTAACTATTTGTGCTAACTCAATGTATGGCCTAGTATTTATGTGCCAATCATTTGGTATTTAATTAAATTACCAAACTGAGGAGAAACAATTAAAGTAAGAGAAAATAGAAAAGAAAAGGGGGAAATACATTATTGTGCAACTGGGCCTTAATAGAACAGTGAGGCCCAGCCCACCTAACCCCCCTCATCCCCCACATCTGTTCACCGCGCCCCCGTGGATAAAGCGCGTCCATGGCCAGGGATCGCCACACGGCGCGCATCCAACCCCTCCCGATGTTCTACAAGACCCCGGACGCCCCGTAGTAAAACC
>NW_024116691.1:0-16689 GCF_003073215.2 Triticum urartu
GTGCGGGCGCTGCCCGCCGCGCCCACCCAGCCCACCAGCCCTGCGCCGACAGCCCACGCGCGCGGCGGCGCAAACCCGCGTTAACTCCGATTGCAACCCCAATTCGAAGGGGATTACGAGGGTTTACAGTCGATCGAGGAGAGGGAAGGGGATTCGCACCTTTGATCTTGTGGAGGAGCAGGGCCGCCTCCTCCAGCCTCCGCCGCCCCCGCCGCTCGTCGTCGTCGAGCACCGTCGCGCGCCTCCTCTTCCCACTCCCCGCCATGACCGGTCGCTCGGAGAGCAGGAGAGCGCCGTCACAAGTCACAACTGGTCCAGCAACGGCTAGTGTCTAATGGGCTTTGTGAAAGCCTCCTCTGCTACAAGGCCTGTTTAAAACGCATGGTTTATTTATTTTTTTCTTCACACAAGTGTAGTATACTCTGCAAACTGCACTGCAGTATCTGAAAATACAGAAGAACAAGAATCTCAAATCAGACTGAACGTCTGAATTCGCAACCACCTGAGAATTGATCGAAGAACACAAGCACATATTTTAATTTTATTTCATCGCGCACTCGTAGAGTTGCCGTGTCAAAATTACACTAAAAACCTAACAACAGCTAAGCTAGCTAAGCTCCTCCTCAACCATCAAAGATGGGAACAACCCATGTTCCCAGCTACACATATGATACATCAGCTAGGCTCTCCCAAAGGGCTTGCTCTTTGCGCAACCCAATCAATAGCCCTGGTTCACACCTCGAGGACACCCGTCGTCGGGATTCAGAAGTTACTCTTGCTCGTCGAAGGCCTGGACCTCTTGCTATTGAGCTGCGCCACCGGGAACTCTACCAGAACGATGAACGACGAGCTCTCCGCTTCTCGGAGGTACTGTACCGTGCCACTCATCGTCTTCACCAGCTTCTGGCTTATGTGCAGGCCGAGGCCTTCTCGGGATACCCCTGGGCCATGGCGGAACATCTCCTGTATCAGTGCCTCCGGGACGCCTGGTGCTGGGTGGACAAGTCTGCATGGATTCATGGGTTAAACAGCTGTTATTTTCAAGGAGATTTGGCCTATCCAGCAAACCGCTTTCAGATTGTTTTCAGTTAAGTGACATTGCATCCCAGAAAACTCATCAGGCAATCTAAACACTACCAAAGAAGAGCAAGGGCAACCTCCTGTCACTTACAAGCTGACCACTATAATTTTTATCTGACCGGGATGGCTCCGGACTTGCACAGTCGCCATCCCAAAAATATTTATGCTGTACACGTAAAGTAAGTGTCTCATGTTCCCTATGTGTTCTTCTGATATATATAGTTAGTTCAATTTATGGCATGCGCGGAGGGACAGAAGTGGGAGGGGCTAACCTGAATTCTAGATGAGCAATCTGCATGCCAGAACCAATGTGTTCCTTCTTGGGAATGACCTGGAGTACAATAGGCCCTTCAGCTGGCCGAGTAAATTGAAGCGTGCATGCCAAGTAGTCTGCTAGGACTTGCTGAAGCCTTAAGTTATCCCCATATAAGTACATTGATGATACTTCTACAGGCCAATCACGATCAAGAGAAATTTGTTTTTCCTTGCTCACAGACATGCCTTGCATTAGGACCGTATTCAGAGCTTCTTCAAGGTTGAATTCCACCGTGTTCATCTCCATGTAGCTGTAAAAAAAGTATTAATTAATATTTAATCTATCATTTTTCTATCATATGTAGAAGTAAATGGAAAAGGCATGCTAAACTGTTGTGTGAATTGATTTTCTAGCACTATAAGCATTTTGTTAATGGTGGAAGTTCTCATGTCTAAGAATTTGCAACCAGTAGTGCATATCATGTGTACTCCATAGATTAAATGCAATTGATAGGGAAAAAAACATGAGATATTAGTAGTTTCAGTTCTGCATCAGCACAGACACAATTTACTGGGGTTAGTGAAAAAAATAGCTTATCAGCTTTTAGACGATGCTGAAAAAATAGCACTTACCACTGTTCAATGCCTTCTAGATCATTGTCATGTAAAATCTTTTTCAACTGTTCTTGGCAGAGAACATTTGATGCAAAAAGTTGCCTCTGCTCCTCTGTCAAGTCAGACGGTTCCAATAACTTACGGGTAAATTGCATGCCATTGAGTGGGTTCTTTAATTCTTGACGAATATATGTCAATTCCTTAAAGCTGTGTGTAGCAGCTTGTTCAGACATTTTCTGCACCTGAAGAGCATGCTGAAGCTCGGGGCTGGCCACATGCAAAAAGCAAAGAGCGCCGGTGATCTTACCCTCAGCATCTGTCCTCTTGTTTGCTGTCAGCAGTGATTCCATGTACTTGCCATCTGTGTTGAAGAAACCAAAAGCAAGCTTCTCGGGTTCTTGACCAGAGATCACCGTGTTCATCAGTATGCTAAGTTTGGTTAGAGTAACTTGATCTTTTACCCTGCATCCATAATCATGAAGAGTGAAAACCTCCCCGATTAGCAACTTATCTATTGCATCTTCCCTCTTTATACCAGTAATCTTTTGCATAGCTTCATTCCATTCTAAGCAAGAACCAAGATCATTGATCATAAATATAGGGGGTATGAGCTCATTAGGGTTCTTTACTATTGCAACATAGTCACCCTGTATCCGGGTATACTTATCCATAACCATCTTGTGCCCTGTCAAATCTTGTGCTACGAAACATACCCCAACAACTTTGTCTGAAAGGTCACGACTACAACAGGCGTTAACCATCAAGACTACAGGGCCCTTACTTTCCTGTTGATGGAATGTTTTAAGCTTGATTTCCAAATTCTGCTCTTCGGTTCCTGAAATATAAAGGAGAAATGAAACACAGATGTGTCACCAAAAAATGATGTACATGTTATAACTAAGCTGGAAAGCATAAAAGGACCAGATTCAAGACATAGTGACAACCTTGCAGAGCTGAGTTCAACATTTGCTTAACCACTTCAACAGAATCACCCTCCACGAGATCTACCAGAAGCATCCCTATGGCTTCCGTGGTTGGTAATCCAGTAATTTCTGCAACTTTATTATTCCATCCGTTTATGTTACCAACGATGTCGACAGCCAATATAGGAGCAGTTGCTGTCTCAATTAGGCGCACCATCTCATTTGTCACAATTTTCAGTTCAAGTAGCCCCTGTATCTTCTTGATGTCATCAGATGGAGCTTCAACAATTGACCTTGCATTGTTGTCGTTAGCATCTTCATCTTGCAGGGAGCCACGCAATATTAGCTGGAGAGAATGGATTGCGTCCATTTCAACATCCTCCCAAGGAACACTCCTCCATTTAACTACCTCCAAGAAGGCCCTGAACGAAGAACGTGGATGCATCCTCCTGCCATTGTCATCTGCATCACCTGGTTCATGCTTAGCTCCACCCCACTTGATCTCCTTTGCTGTGTGCGACCGGAACCAGAAGATAAATCCTTTGGAAGAGATCTTTATAGCTGCCATGCCACAGACAACCTCACCGAGCGCAGACGCACCAGGATATCCTGCTTCCAATAAGCTGTCCGTACTTAGCCCAGTAGAGCCATCATGGCACTCCAGCAGCCACGCGACAATCTTCTTTATCTCTCCTTCAGAGGGTGTTGATCCCAGCACCATAATCTGGTTTTGGTAACACAATGCTGCACCATCGCACTTCACCAGATCCATTACATTGGGAGACTGGGTAAATATCCCAACAGGAGCATCCCTGAGGAGCATATCACACAGAAGCGTCTGCGTGCGGAGGATGTGCCTCTCCTTTGCCTGAGAAGCAAGTTCCACCTCCTTGTTGAGCTGTATGCCGAACACTTGCAAGAGAAATTCGCAAGCATACCTGAGAGGGAAGGGGACGAACCTCGGGCTCGTGTGATGGCATACCACCAGCCCCCACAGCTTCCTGCCTTTCGGCTGCTGGTCACTCCCAGTGTCTCCATCCTCATCGTCGTCCTCGTTTATAGTGATCGACATCACCAGCGACGCGATGGAGCCCATGTTGGCCATGTACTGGGCATGGCAACCATGGGGTGCTCTCATGGTCGAGCCACAGAGGCTGATAGGCTGTGACAGGTTGTCATCCTGAATGAGCTTCACAGGACTTGCAGCACAATCACATATCATGCGCACTTTGTTCTTCATAAACAGAAACCTGGATGCTTGTGGGATGTCAGTTGCCGGGTAGTGCAGGCCAAGATACGGCTCCAAATCAGACCTCCTGCACTCGGCAATGACCTCACCATGCTCGTCCTCATGGAACTTGTATGCCATCACCCTGTCATAGCCAGTGAGCTCGCTTACCTCCCGGACCAGCACATCGCAGAGCAGGGAGAGGTTGCCACTGGGCAGGGACTGCAGCCTGGAGATGGCCTTGGCGGCGAGCTTGTACGACTTGAGCGCGCCGGCGGCGGTGACGGGCACGTCGGCGGGGTTGACCGGTTCGAGGTCGATGACGAGGCCGACGTCGATGCGGTGCAAGATGGCGTAGAAGGGCTTCCCGGAGGTCCTGGCGTGGACGAGGATTGGGTTGAGCAGATTGACCTCCCCGAAGACGGCGGCCTTGTGCAGGGCGACGGCGCTCTGGGAGCGAAAGAGCGTGCGCACGTCGGCGCCGACGGCGAGCGCGTCGCGCTGGTCGATGGTGGGCACGGCGTGCGGCGTGAGGTCGAGCATCTCGGCGGCGTTCTCGCTGTAGGCGAGCAGCGCGAAGGACTCCGGGTGGATCGCGAGCAGGCAGCCGAAGGGCTGGATGTAGCGGCCCCGCTGCATGTTCTGGAGGTAGGCGGAGACGGCGGAGCTGGTGCTGGCCCCGGAGCGGTTGAGCGCGCTGACCGAGGAGGAATAGTCGAAGTGGCGCTGCGAGCCCTCGAACTCGGCGTGCAGGCGCGCGTCCACGGGCGTCTGCGCCACCACCCGCTCGCTGTGCTTGGAGCGCGCCGAGCTCCCCCGCGAGCACGCCGGCCGGTTGTTGGACCGCGACGACGACATCTCGCCGCCGGTCGCCACCACGACCACCCCCGAGCTAGGCTCCTCGCTCCTGCCCCTCCCCCTACCGCGCGACGGTCAGCAGCGGTGGCGCGGGGGATTCTGCGACGCGGAGGGGCAAATGGGCGGAGGAGGAATCGGCGGGAATCATGAGGGGGCGGGGGGAAAGCCGCGACTTTTCTGGAGAAGGACGGGGGAGAGTGGGGGATTGGATTCGCCCGGCGCGGATAAGCACACGCAGTGAGTGAGAAGGGAACAGGAGGGGGCAGCACCCGGGTGGGAGTGGGACAGCGATGTTACCCCCACGCTCCTCCTCCCTGCGCCAAACGGTAGAAGAAGCAAGCAACAGCGATGCGCAACTAACTAACCGCCCGCCCGCTCGATCCGCCGGGGCGGCGCCCGGCGTCGGAGAGCGAAGGGAAGGGGAATACGCGGTGGGCTTTCACGCGCGGAGGAAGTGGCAGGGCGGCGGCGGGCGGGTGGGTGAGCCAAGAGAGGCGTCGGGAAACCGAGAGGGGAACGGGAAGCCGTACGACGTCACTCCGGCGCGGCTCGTCTTCCCCGCAAGAGCTGACGCGGCAGTAGTGTGCGAGCTCGGCTAATTTGGATGGCGCTTCCCACTTGATCGGAATAATTGAAGAATGGGTTGCCTTGTCGGGGCCATCGCGTAGTAACTAGCAGTAGTACCAGTGCCCAGCAGGCTGTCCATCTTTGGCCGGTGGATTGGACGCGTGCGGCCCAGATCGTCCGCGGGGCTCCCCGATTCCTTTCCCAAAACTGTGTGGTGCGTGATGCTTCGAGCCAAGATGCGGCGTGCGTGCTTTGCTTTTCGCACAGAAATGGGGTGGCAAGCGTCGGTCGCTGTCAGAAAATGTTGACCGTTATTTGTGGTTTGTGCTTAAGGGCATCTCCAATAGTTTGTATGTTAGCTTGTTGGTAAAATATTCCATGTCATCAACCAACACCTTAACATACAACAACTTCAATGGGTTGTATCTAGTT
This sequence comes from Triticum urartu, assembly GCF_003073215.2. Taxonomy (NCBI): domain Eukaryota; kingdom Viridiplantae; phylum Streptophyta; class Magnoliopsida; order Poales; family Poaceae; genus Triticum; species Triticum urartu. Next base: position 5,959 of record NW_024116691.1, read on the forward strand.
TGCCCAATAGGATGTGAGATAATAAGTGGGGTGTTCTCTCATTCTACATTGAAGCTTGTGCAATGGGTGTTGGTTCATGTACATACAACCTTCCTCTCTTTCCTCATTTATTGTATGACACATCATCAAAAATCCTATGTGACAAACTCTACCAACAACTATCTTACGACCATTGGAGATGCCCTAAGGTGGAGCCTGTATACACGTAGCGCGGGGCAACGGCAAGGGGACACGGTGGTCATTGCTGCCACGGATGGGAGTGCGATTGGATCGAGCGATGATCACCCGGCTTTGATATTTTTTTTCGCAAATACGCAAAGGCTTTGCGTATCATTGCATTGATAGGAGGGAAAAAAGATGTGACGGTTACAGGGGTAGCCCCACAAGCACGTACGCGAGAGGGCGTGAATGAGAACTTCATGGGCGCATACAAAGAGATGGGGGGTGCGCTAGTCGTCCCCGCAGTCGATCACTACGGAGGTAGGAGCAGGTTGTTGAGCCTTTTGCCCATCCGCATGCGTCTTCCACTACTGCAGGATGCTGCTAACGCGACACTACAATCAGAGACCCTTCAAGAAACTGTGTGCGATGCCATAATCGCAAACGGTGCTGTATGAAAATCGTCAGAAATGTGTAAAACGTTTGCGACGACGGATGCATCAAACACGATTCAGGTTTTAGTTGCGTGTGCGATGAAGGGCATACGGTTCAGTTCAATGAACTGTTTGCGATGAGGAGGAACAAAAGAAACGGGCATCCAGATGGAGGCGTGTGCGATACACAGCATACGGTTTACTCAGATGAACTGTTTGTGATTAGGCAACACAAAAGAAACGGTCAGCCAGATCAAAGGTGTGTGCGATATACGGCATGCGGTTCACTCGGATGAACTGTTTGCGTTGAGATATGAGAACAAAAACGGTTCAACTCAATACAGTGTGTGTGATACGGGACAAACAGGTCTGTAATCAGAAATGTGTCTGAAGGCCGATAAGAACACAGACGGTTGCTGCTAATAAGACGTGTGTGTTGTGCGATGGGATTGCGTACAGAACAACAACATATACACACACACACACACACACTTATAAGGACATGCTTGCATAACCAAATTAAACATCCACTTACATAGGTGGCAACTACAACCATGGCATCTGCACACACCAAAGTAAACTATTACATGCATAATTACATAGGTGGCTACTACACACATGACATTTTCACACACACCAATAAAGTAAACTATATATTACATGCATGATTAACTAGCATAAAGGATCAGCTGATCATCATCTACTTCTTGTGACGCTTGCTCTTCTTGTGGCTCGATCCGGGCTCGTCGACTTGGGTAACGAGGCACTTCCTCATGTCAACGATTCGCTTGTGCATCTCGTAGCATGTGTACACGCTCTTGGCCGCGAACCTGAGGTGAGGTTCATCCAGTTGTCGCATCCAGGCCTTGTGCCAGGATACGAGACTTGTTCTCTGGGCATCCTGCTTCATCTTTTCGTAGTAGGGGTCGATGATGGCCGAGGCGAGTTCGACCAGGGAGTCCTGCTTCGTGCTGCCCCAGACCCTGTAGTGGTCGCGGATTTCGACAAGGTTCTTGCAGGCCAAGCCCGTAACACTGAGCGCTTTTACATCGTCTTTGGTATCCACCGTGGCGAAATTGTAGTCGGTGATGTTGACAAACCTGTTGAAAGCACAAGTGATCCATGGGTGGTTTTGGTAATTAATGTCAACATATCTTTTGTTGGACTAATGTTTTTATCTAGTACATTTCAGATAAATTCAACAGATGGAGTGGCGTGGACAAGAAGATGTGGAACCCCTTTGAAATGCTAAGGACAAAAGATTGGCTCAAGCTCTAAAGCTCAAGACTCTACATTTTGCTTTTAGTGATCCAAGATCACATTGAGTCCATAGGAAAGCCAATACTATTAAAAGGGGGATGAGGTGTTGCTTAATGACTTGCTTACTCAAAGTGCTTAGTGATATGCTCCAAAGCCCTCAACCACTTTCTCATATCCACATATGTCCCAACCCAAAAGTCAAACGAAATTTTTCATCCGGCGCCACCGAGTTCACTTGACATAGCCATTGCCACAAACCCTAATCAATTCGGTCACACCGATGGGATCTCGGTCTCACCGAGATGGGCTTGCAAACTCTTTGTTACCTATTGTAATAATCTCGGTCTCACCGAGATATGCAATCGGTCCCACCAAGTTTGCTTGACCAACTCTCTGCTTCACTTATTACCCAAATCGGTCCCACCGAGTTTGTGTAATCAGTCAAACCGAGATGAGCCAAGACCGAGAGGGGAACGGAAAGCCGTACGACGTCACTCCGGCGTGGCTCGTCTTCCCCGCAAGAGCTGACGCGGCAGTAATGTGCGAGCTCGGCTAATTTGGATGGCGCTTCCCACTTGATCGGAATAATAATTGAAGAATGGGTTGGCTTGTCGGGGCCACAGCGTAGTACTAGCAGTAGTACCAGTGCCCAGCAGGCTGTCCATCTTTGGCTGGTGGATTGGACGCGTGCGGCCCAGATCGTCCGCGGGGCTCCCTGATTCCTTTCCCAAAACTGTGTGGTGCATGATGCTTCGAGCCAAGATCACCCTAAACGGCCATCTACAATTAAGAAAACGTCGTCCTGGATCGGTTAGGCAGAGGCGGCGTGCGTGCTTTGCTTTTCGCACAGAAATGGGGTGGCAAGCGTCGCTGTCAGAAAATGTTGACCGTTCTTTGTGGTTTGTGCTTAAGGGCATCTCCAATAGTTTGTATGTTAGCTTGTTGGTAAAATATTCCATGTCATCAACCAACACCTTAACATACAACAACTCCAATGGGTTGTATCTAGTTTGCCCAATAGGATGTGAGATAATAAGTGGGGTGTTCTCTCATTCTACATGGAAGCTTGTGCAATAGGTGTTGGTGCATGTACATACAACCTTCCTCTCTTTCCTCATTTATTGTATGACACATCATCAAAAATCCTATGTGACAAACTCTACCAACAACTATCTTACGACCATTGGAGATGCCCTAAGGTGGAGCCTGTATGCACGTAGCGCGGGGCAACGGCAAGGGGACACGGTGGTCATTGCTGCCACGGATGGGAGTGCGATTGGATCGAGCGATGATCACCCGGCTTTGATATTTTTTTCGCGAATACGCAAAGGCTTTGCGTATCATTGCATTGATAGGAGGGAAAAAAGATGTGACGGTTACAGGGGTAGCCCCACAAGCACGTACGCGAGAGGGCGTGAATGAGAACTGCATGGGCGCATACAAAGAGATGGGGGGGTGCTAGTCGTCCCCGCAGTCGATCACTACGGAGGTAGGAGCAGGTTGTTGAGCCTTTTGCCCATCCGCATGCGTCTTCCACTACTGCAGGATGCTGCTAACGCGACACTACAATCAGAGACCCTTCAAGAAACTGTGTGCGATGCCATAATCGCAAACGGTGCTGTATGAAAATCGTCAGAAATGTGTAAAACGTTTGCGACGACGGATGCATCAAACACGATTCAGGTTTTAGTTGCGTGTGCGATGAAGGGCATACGGTTCAGTTCAATGAACTGTTTGCGATGAGGAGGAACAAAAGAAACGGGCAGCCAGATGGAGGCGTGTGCGATACACAGCATACGGTTCACTCAGATGAACTGTTTGTGATTAGGCAACACAAAAGAAACGGTCAGCCAGATCAAAGGTGTGTGCGATATACGGCATGCGGTTCACTCGGATGAACTGTTTGCGTTGAGACATGAGAACAGATACGGTTCAACTCAATACAATGTGTGTGATACGCGATAAACAGGTCTGTAATCAGAAATGTGTCTGAAGGCCGATAAGAACACAGACGGTTGCTGCTAATAAGACGTGTGTTTTGTGTGATGGGATTGCGTACAGAACAACAACATATATATATATATATATATATATATATATTTATACACACACTTATAAGGACATGCTTGCATAACCAAATTAAACATCCACTTACATAGGTGGCAACTACAACCATGGCATCTGCACACACCAAAGTAAACTGTTACATGCATAATTACATAGGTGGCTACTACACACATGACATTTCCACACACACGATCCACCTGTGCATCTCGTAGCATGTGTACACGCTCTTGGCCGCGAACCTGAGGTGAGGTTCATCCAGTTGTCGCATCCAAGCCTTGTGACAGGATACGGGACTTGTTCTCTGGGCATCCTGCTTCATCTTTTCGTAGTAGGGGTCGATGATGGCCGAGGCGAGTTCGACCAGGGAGTCCTGCTTCGTGCTGCCCAGACCCTGTAGTGGTCACGGATTTTGACAAGGTTCTTGTAGGCCAAACCCGTAACACTGAGCGCTTTTACATCGTCTTTGGTATCCACCGTGGCGAACTTGTAGTCGGTGATGTTGACAAACCTGTTGAAAGCACAAGTGCTCCCTGGGTGGTTTTGGTAATTAATGTCAACATATCTTTTGTTAGACTAATGTTTTTATCTAGTATATTTCAGATAAATTCAATAGATGGAGTGGCATGGACAAGAAGATGTGGAACCCCTTTTACCCCTTTTGAAATGCTAAGGACAAAAGATTGGCTCAAGCTCTAAAGCTCAAGACTCTACATTTTGCTTTTAGTGATCCAAGATCACATTGAGTCCATAGGAAAGCCAATACTATTAAAAGGGGGATGAGGTGTTGCTTAATGGCTTGCTTGCTCAAAGTGCTTAGTGATATGCTCCAAAGCCCTCTACCACTTTCTCATATCCACATATGTCCCAACCCAAAAGTCAAACTCGGCCCCACCAAAAATTTTCATCCGGCGCCACCGAGTTCACTTGACATAGCCATTGCCACAAACCCTAATCAATTCGGTCACACCGATGGGATCTCGGTCTCACCGAGATGGGCTTACAAACTCTTTGTTGCCTATTGTAATAATCTCGGTCTCACCGAGATATGCAATCGGTCCCACCAAGTTTGCTTGACCAACTCTCTGTTTCACTTATTACCCAAATCGGTCCCACCAAGTTTGTGTAATCGGTCAAACCGAGATGAGCCAAGACCGAGAGGGGAACGGAAAGCCGTACGACGTCACTCCGGCGTGGCTCGTCTTCCCCGCAAGAGCTGACGCGGCAGTAATGTGCGAGCTCGGCTAATTTGGATGGCGCTTCCCACTTGATCGGAATAATAATTGAAGAATGGGTTGGCTTGTCGGGGCCACAACGTAGTACTAGCAGTAGTACCAGTGCCCAGCAGGCTGTCCATCTTTGGCCGGTGGATTGGACACGTGCAACCCAGATCGTCCGTGGGGCTCCCCGATTCCTTTCCCAAAATTGTGTGGTGCGTGATGCTTCGAGCCAAGATCACCCTAAACGGTCATCTATAATTAAGAAACCGTCGTCCTGGATCGGTTAGGCAGAGGCGGCGTGCGTGCTTTGCTTTTCGCACAGAAATGGGGTGGCAAGCGGCGCTGTCAGAAAATGTTGACCGTTCTTTGTGGTTTGTGCTTAAGGTGGAGCCTGTATGCACGTAGCGCGGGGCAATGGCAAGGGGACACGGTGGTCATTGCTGCTACGGATGGGAGTGCGATTGGATCGAGCGATGATCACCCGGCTTTGATATTTTTTTCGTGAATACGCAAAGGCTTTGCGTATCATTACATTGACAGGAAGGGAAAAAGATGTGTCGGTTACAAGTGTAGCCCCACAAGCACGTACGCGAGATGGCATGAGTGAGTACTACGTGGGCGCATACAAAGTGATGGGGGCTGCGCTAGTCGTCCCCGCAGTCGATCACTACGGAGGTAGGAGCAGGTTGCTGAGCCCTTTGCCCATCCACAGGTGTCTTCGTTGATGTTGTTGACTAGGAGGGGGGTCGAGGGAGTCGCGCCGTTGAAGACGCAGGTGTTTCGCGCCTTCCAGAGAAGCCGGATTGTGAGGATGATATGCGAGGCCAAACCGCGTCGCAAGGATGTGGGCGCGTCCTGCACGACCAGAGAGAAGCAGTCGCGGAAGTCCAGCCATGGGCCTGGGAGTGGGGTGTCGGTGATGTGGTACCAGGATAGGACCTCGTGCCATGTCTGTCGAGAGAAAGAGCAACCTGCGAGGAGGTGCTCCATGGCCTCGGGCTCCTGCTCGCAGAGAAGGCACAACGGGGCGTGGGCGAGGCCGCGACGAGCAAGTCGATCGGCGGTCCAGCATCGTCCTTGGAAGGCTAGCCAAAGGAAGATCTTGACGCGGAGGGGTGCCCAAAATTTCCATGTTAGCTTCCAGGAGGGCTCGATCGTGGAACCGACAAAGAGGGCTTTGTAGCATGATTTGGCGGAGTACGCGTCGTTCGGTGTCCAACGCCAAGAGACGAGGTCCGGGGCATCGGAAAGATTGGTCTGACTGAGCCGCTGCTACTTCTTGGGCTTGCGTTGATTTTTTCCCTTGAAAAGAAAATGGTGATGCAACAAAGTAGAGATAAGTATTTCCCTCAGTTAAGAACCAATGTATCAATCCAGTAGGAGGAACACACGAGTTTTCAATAATAGCACATGCACAAACAAACAAATACTTGCACTCAACGCGACAAAGGGGTTGTCAATCCCTTCACGGTTACTTACAAGGATGACATCTGATAGTGATGGATATAAAAAATAAGTAAAAGTGCAAACAAAAGAAAAATAAATAAATTGCAGCTAGGTATTTTTGTGTTTTTTATTTTATAGATCTAAAAATAATATGATAAAAGATAGACCCGGGGGCCATAATTTTCACTAGAGGCTTCTCTCTTGAAAGAAAGCATACGGTGGGTGATGACCCACAAGTATAGGGATCAATTGTAGTCCTTTCGATAAGTAAGAGTATCGAACCCAACAAGGAGCGGAAGGAAATGACAACTGGTTTTCAGCAAGGTATTTTCTGTAAGCACTGAAATAGTCGGTAACAGGTAGTTTGATAGCAAGATAATTTGTAACGAACAAGTAACGGTAACTGTCGTGGAATTGTCACGACAGATGTCCTAGCAAAAGGACTTAGTTGTAGGGCCATCACAACTAGGAAGCTTAAAGGGGTTAATCGGGACAAAGGACAAGAGAGGTTTTATACTAGTTTGGCCCCTTACGATGAAGGTAAAAGCCTACGTCTAGTTGTGTTTGGAATTGCTGGGGTTTCGGAGACCAGGGAACACATATGCTTGTCCTGGCTTCGAGTTGTTCTCTCTTGACCTAAGCCGCTGCCGGGTCGTCCCCTTATATACACGGGTTGAAGCCTGACGGCCTACAGAGTCCCGGCTGGCTTATAAAACGTGTCCGGCTCGGTGACTTATTTTACATGCCTTTCTTTACAAGTCTTTCCTTACAATGGCGGTTTACAATATTGGGCCTTAAGCCGCCTCTGGCCTTAGGCCTTCTATAAGTCTTAATAAACTATCGCTTTGAATGTTACTGGGCTTCTTTTGTAACCCGCCATTGGGGCTGACCCGGCCCCTCCCAGGCGGGTCTTACCTGGTATCTATATTCCCAACATTAGACCCCAGGTTGACTTTGAACTTTGTTCCTTGTCAATCTTCAATACTTAGATGAAATCCATCTTCCTCTCTCTGTAAAAATTATGTAACTCGTCATGACGTCATCTTCTAAAAACACAAAAAACTGTTATGACATCATCCTCAACGGATCTTTATCTTTTAATGTCTTCCAAGAATCGAGGCGTCCATTTAGTTGGATAGTCATTATTTGGGTCTTCCTCGATTTTCGTGCCCACCTGTTCGCTTATCTCCTTATAAATAGGCACGTCCCAGTCTTTCTCATTCTTCTCTTTCTCCGTCTTCTTCCTCTCGCAACCCTACCGCCGCTCAAGCTCCGCCGCCGTCGCAGAGCTCCTCGTCTCCGTCGACCTTGGCCGCTGCATCAACCTGAATCAGTCCAGAGAACGGTGGCGACCTCCGCAGAAGATCCGTGGTTGTAAGTTTTCACCTTCCTGCTCCTCAGATCTGCATTAGGGTTTCTAAGTTTCCTGCGTGTTCTTCACAGTTCGTCACGGGTTTGTTGTAGTTTTTCCACTGCGGCTTCTTCTTGATCCAAAAATAAACATATAATCGTACGGTAGTTATTTTGTGCCCATCCTTGATACTAGTAGATTCCTTCTTCTGGTAAAAAGGGTTTCATTAGAGCTCACGAACTCTTCTGTGCCAGACTTTTAGGTCTAGAATATTTTCCATTTTGAACGACCACTCGATCTAGAATAATATCAAGAATCTAGGAAACCTGTTTGCCTAAACACTTAGCCAATTCTGTTTTTGTTTTCCTTCAAATGTCTGTAGTCATGGCGGCTTATGACGTCGGCTTACTTTTCCCTTATATGACATTAGCCCTTACTTAAGCCGCCATTACCTATTTGCACCATCATCATTTAACTGTTAATTTCACCATTGAATTGAACCGGCACGTTACTTTATTTTCAGTTCGTCTTTTGATCATCATGCTGTCAAAAGCACCGACCGTCTGCAACTGGGTCCCTTCCACAGTAACTGAGGACAACTTAAAGGAATTCTTCACCATAGTTTTTTTGCCAGGGAAGAATGTTATGTCTTACCATGTGTTGGAAATATGCCCTAAAGGCAATAATAAAATGGTTATTATTATATTTCATTGTTCATGATAATTGTCTATTGTTCATGCTATAATTGTGTTATCCGGAAATCGTAATACATGTGTGAATACATAGACCACAACATGTCCCTAGTGAGCCTCTAGTTGACTAGCTCGTTGATCAATAGATGGTTACAGTTTCCTGACCATGGACATTGGATGTCATTGATAACGGGATCACATCATTAGGAGAATGATGTGATGGACAAGACCCAATCCTAAGCATAGCGCAAGATCATGTAGTTCGTCTGCTAAAGCTTTTCTAATGTCAAGTATCTTTTCCTTAGACCATGAGATCGTGCAACTCCCGGATACTGTAGGAATACTTTGGGTGTGCCAAACGTCACAACATAACTGGGTGACTATAAAGGTGCACTACGGGTATCTCCAAAAGTGTCTGTTGGGTTGGCACGAATCAAGACTGGGATTTGTCACTCCGTATGACGGAGAGGTATCTCTGGGCCCACTCGGTAAGGCATCATCGTACTGAGCTCAATGTGACTAAGGGTTGGTCACCAGATGATGTGTTACGGAACGAGTAAAGTGACTTGCCGGTAACGAGATTGAACGAGGTATTGGGATACCGACGATCGAATCTCGGGCAAGTAACGTACCGATTGGCAAAGGGAATTGTATACGGGATTGCTTGAATCCTCGACATCGTGGTTCATCCGATGAGATCATCGTGGAACATGTGGGAGCCAACATGGGTATCCAGATCCCGCTGTTGGTTATTGGCCGGAGAGTTGTCTCGGTCATGTCTACATGGTTCCCGAACCCGTAGGGTCTACACACTTAAGGTTCGATGACGCTAGGGTTATTAGGAAGACTTGTATGTGATTACCGAATGTTGTTCAGAGTCCCGGATGAGATCCCGGACATCACGAGGAGTTCCGGAATGGTCCAGAGGTGAAGATTTATATATGGGAAGTTGTCATACGGTCACCGGAAAGGTTCGGGGGCATATCGGTATTATACCGGGGCGACCGGAGGGGTTCCGGGGGTCCACCGGGAGGGGCCACCTCTCTCGGAGGGCCTCATGGGCCGTAGAGGAAAGGGAACCAACCCCAAGTGGGCTGGGGCACATCCCCCCTTGGGCCCATGCGCCTAGGGTTGGGGGGTGGAAACCCTAGATGGGGCGCCCCCTTGCTTGGGGGGCAAGTCCCTCTCCTTGGCCGCCGCCCCCCTCTAGATCTCATCTAGAGGGGGTCGGCCCCCTTCCCCCTTCCCCTATAAATAGAGGGGCAAGCGGAGGGCTGCACAGCACATCAAAGGTGCAGCCCCTCCCCTCCCCAACACCTCTCCTCCTCCGTTAAGTGCTTGGCGAAGCCCTGCCAGAGTACTACCGCTCCACCACCACCACGCCGTCGTGCTGCTGTTGGAGCTCTCTTCCTCAACCTCTCCCTCCTTCTTGCTAGATGAAGGCACGGGAGACGTCTCTGCTCCGTACGTGTGTTGAACGCGGAGGTGCCGTCCATTCGGCACTAGGATCATCGGTGATTTGGATCACGACGAGTACGACTCCATCAACCCCGTTCTCTTGAACGCTTCCGCTCGCGATCTACAAGGGTATGTAGATGCACTCCTCTCCCTCTCGTTGCTAGATGACTCCATAGATTGATCTTGGTGATGCGTAGAAAATTTTAAATTTCTGCTACGATCCCCAACAGTGGCATCATGAGCTAGGTCTATGCGTAGTTTCTATGCACGAGTAGAACACAAGTTGTTGTGGGCGTCGATTTTGTCAATTTACTTGCCGTTACTAGTCTTATCTTGATTCGGCGGCATCATGGGATGAAGCGGCCCGGACCGACCTTACACGTACGCTTACATGAGACTGGTTCCACCGACTGACATGCACTAGTTGCATAAGGTGGCTAGCGGGTGTCTGTCTCTCCCACTTTAGTCGGATCGGATTCGATGAAAAGGGTCCTTATGAAGGGTAAATAGAAATTGGCATATCATGTTGTGGTTTTGGCGTAGATAAGAAACGTTCTTGCTAGAAACCTATAGCAGCCACGTACAAAATTGCAACAACAATTAGAGGACGTCTAACTTGTTTTTGCAGCATATGCCGTGTGATGTGA
>NW_024116692.1:0-12239 GCF_003073215.2 Triticum urartu
TCTCGGATGACAACACTTTCTCAAAACAATCATGATATGATATAACAAGATGGTATCTCTCTAGCCCTTTTTAAGACCGCAAAATATAAATGCAGAGCACCTTTAAAGATCAAGGACTGACTAGACATTGTAATTCATGGTAAAAGAGATCCAGTCAAGTCATACTCAATGTAAACTAACAGTAATGAATGCAAATGATAGTGGTGCTCTCCAACTGGTGCTTTTTAATAAGAAGATGATGACTCGACATGAAAGTAAATAGATAGGCCCTTCGCAGAGGGAAGCAGGGATTTGTAGAGGTGCCAGAGCTCGGTTTTGAAACAAGAATTGATAGGTATCGTAGCTCCTTCCGCCTTCTTGAGTTGCGACACATGTACCACCGGATGTATCTTGCTGCCCACCGGCATCTGGAGCTTGTAGGCGACAGCCCCCACCCGAGCGAGCACTCGGTAAGGACCATAGTAGCGGAATGCCAGCTTTTGATGCGGTCGCTGTGCAACAAACGTTTGGATGAACGGTTGCAGCTTGAGCAGCACCGCATCACCCACTGCAAATTCCCTGTCTGTGCGTTTTCGGTCAGCTTGCGTCTTCATTCTGTCCCGCGCTCTCTTGAGCTGTTGCTGAAGGAGTTCCATCATGACCTGCCGTTCCTGAAGCCAAGCCGCAAGTCCAAAATAAGGGCAAAAGTGTTTGGAAAAGTAGATACGACGGAGACGTATCAAATGACTGCTTGGAATAAGCGGGTTGCTACCTCAAAAAACAAGGTAGCCCAGCCTCTCAAATCCATTTGAAATGACACCCAGCAAGAGATTTCTCCAACCTAACGATGAGAGATTATACATGAATTTGGTAGAGTATTTGCCATTCTTACTAAAACCCCAGTAAATAGTATCGGGGTCAGAATTTGGATGCAAAGCATCTTGGTCAGTAGCTCATATTCATCATAGTGGGGGAAGAGGAGATCAAGGGAAGGGAAGGATCAAAGGAAAGGGGATCTGGTAGAGACGCGAGGAAGAACAGCTTCGCTCGTGCGTTCGATTTATCTTAATACATCATAATCCTCACTCACGCGGTCGCAGCCGCACTTAACCCCCACGGCACGCAGGCCGTCACCAGCTCACCCACTCCCCGGACCCACTTGCAGTGACTCACGTGCACTGGTCACGCATTTGCCGTGTGCCTTTGCTTCGCCCGTCGCCTCTTCCCTCGCCGCGTCAGCTGGGTGCTCTGCGTCACGGATCCGATGCCGCGGCGCCCCCGCCACTTGCACCAGTCTGCTTTCCAGGACCGCGACGAGTGTGTGCTCTGCCTGCAAGATAGAATTCTCAGGAGGGAGGTCAGAATTGATAGGTACCGTAGCTCCTTCCGCCTTCTTGAGTTGCGACACATGTACCACCGGATGTATCTTGCTGCCCACCGGCATCTGGAGCTTGTAGGCGACAGCCCCCACCCGAGCGAGTACTCGGTAAGGATCATAGTAGCGGAATGCCAGCTTTTGATGCGGTCGTTGTGCAACAGACGTTTGGATGAACGGTTGCAGCTTGAGTAGCACCGCATCACCCACTGCAAATTCCCTGTCTGTGCGTTTCCGGTCAGCTTGCGTCTTCATTCTGTCCTGCGCTCTCTTGAGCTGTTGCTGAAGGAGTTCCATCATGACCTGCCGTTCCTGAAGCCAAGCCGCGAGGTCTGGGACCGTGCACGTATCCACTTGAGTAACTCCAAACTCCCTCGGAAGGTGTCCGTAGATCACCTCGAACGGAGTCCTGCCCAGCGACGAATGAAACGAGGTGTTATACCAGTACTCCGCGAGCGCCAACCACTTGGACCAATTCCCAGGACAGGAATGCACAGCACACCTCAAGTAAGCTTCGAGGCATTGGTTCACTCGTTCGGTCTGCCCATCTGTTTGCGGATGGTAAGCTGAGCTAAGTTTCAATTCAGTCCGACAGAGCTTGAAGAGTTCTTGCCATATATTGCTTGTGAATATGCGGTCTCTGTCCGAGATGATGGCTAGCGGTAGTCCATGGAGTCGATAGATCTCTTTCATGAATGTCTTAGCGATCTGAAGGGCTGTGAACGGGTGAGTCAAGGGGATAAAGTGGGCGTACTTGGAGAATTTATCCACCACCACCAGCACTGTGTCATACCCGCCCGAGTGAGGCAACCCTTCGATGAAGTCCAAAGACACCACGGCCCATGGTTTCTGGGGAATAGGCAGTGGTTGCAGGAGTCCGGCCGGAGATGTGCGCTCCGTCTTGGCTTGTTGACAGATCATACAATCCCGAATCAGAGTTTTTACTTGCTGCTTCATGTTCTTCCTAGCAAAGAGCTGCTTCACCCGATGATAAGTGGCATGGAACCCCGAGTGCCCTCCTGCTGCGCTTGCATGGAGTGCTCGAATCAAGTGCTGTTGCGTATTCTGATCATCCCCGATCCAAATGCGCCCTTTGAAGCGAAGCACTCCGTCCTGAACCACATAGTCAGGTTCGCTGTTAGGATCGAGAGCCAACTTGGCCATGCGCTGTTTAATCCCTTCGTCCGAGTGGTAGCTGCGCCGTATGGCCTCCAGCCAAGTCGGTTTGCAGACCGAAATCACTACGAGCTCAGCTTGGGTGCTATGCATTTTCCTCGACAGCGCATCTGCTGCAAGGTTGGAGAGCCCCGCCTTGTATTGGATCACGAACTGCAGGCCTATGAGCTTGGTGAAGGCCCGTCGCTGAATTGGTGTGTTGAGCCTTTGGTCCGTGAGGTGCAACAAGCTCTTCTGGTCCGTACGCACGATGAATTCTGCAACGAGCTCAGCTTGGGTGCTATGCATTTTCCTCGACAGCGCATCTGCTGCAAGGTTGGAGAGCCCCGCCTTGTATTGGATCACGAACTGCAGGCCTATGAGCTTGGTGAAGGCCCGTCGCTGAATTGGTGTGTTGAGCCTTTGGTCCGTGAGGTGCAACAAGCTCTTCTGGTCCGTACGCACGATGAATTCTGCATGTTGAAGGTAAGGCCGCCAATGATCGACCGCGAGAAGCAAAGCCAGGCATTCCTTCTCATAGGCTGATAATCCCAGGTTCTTGGGTGCCAGGGCTTTGCTTAGATACGCTACCGGATGTCCTTGTTGCATTAGCACAGCGCCAATTCCTGAGGCACTAGCGTCCGTCTCGACCACAAATTGTTTCTGAAAATCGGGCAGCGCGAGAACAGGGGCTTCGACCAGAGCACGTTTGAGGGCCAAGAATGCGGTATTTGCTGCCGGGGTCCACACAAAAATGGTGCTCTTCTTGAGGAGTTCGGTAAGTGGTTTGCTGATTACCCCAAAGAACCTGACGAATTTCCTGTAATAGCCTGCAAGCCCAAGAAATCCACGGAGCTCTTTGACATTGGCCGGCACCTCCCAGTCCTGTACTGCACGAATCTTAGTCTAATCTGTAGCTACCCCTCGCTCGCTGATCACATGCCCCAAATAACTAATCTGCTGTTGCGCAAACATGCACTGAGACCGCTTCGCCTTGAGGCCATGATCTGATAACAGCTGAAATACCTGAGACAGTCGTTCTTGGTGAGTTTGCAGATCCTTCGTATGTACCAGGATATCGTCCATAAAGGCCAGAACTCCTTTTCGATTGACCGGAGCCAGCACTGTGTCCATGTTTCCTTGGAAAGTTACCGGTGCATACGCCAATCCATATGGCATGACACGGAACTGAAAGTGTCCCATATGAGTACGAAACGTTGTTTTGTGTTCGTCCTCCGGTGCCAAACGGATCTGGTGGTATCCTGCGCGAAGATCAAACTTGGAAAACCATTTGGAACCCGTGATCTCGTCCAACAGCTCATCGATGATGGTCATGGGATAACTTTTCTTGAGAGTAATTGCATTGAGGTGTCGGAAATCGATGCAGAATCGCCATGTCTGGTCCTTCTTCTTGACCAACAGCACTGGTGACGAGAAGGCACTCGAACTGGCAGTAATTAGTCCGGCTCGCAGCATCTCTTTGACTTGAGCCTCGATCTCATTTTTCTGCTCAGGTGTGTAACGGTATGGTCAGATATTGATCGGCTGAGCACCTGCCACTAGCGGAATAGTGTGATCTCCAGCTCGATGTGGAGGTAGAGAGGTAGGCTCCTCGAAGACTGACTGAAACTTGTCGAGGATGTGTTGGATCTCCACTGGTATCTCAGTGGCTTCCTCAGTCTGTTCGGTCACACACACCCATAACACATGAGCAATGGAGTTTGACTGTTCGAGGGATAACGACTGATCCATGGAAATCGGAAGCACTACTTGTGTGTTTGCTTGCAACCCTGTCAATGTGATCTGATCTCCTTGGTGCTGAAACTTCATTGTTTTGGCCGTCCAGTCGATAAGCATCGGGCCACAACCTTCCAGCCAATCCATTCCCACCACCATGTCATAACATCCAAGGGACAGCACCCGCACATCTGTGGTGAACGTATGTCGTTGCGTCTCCCATTTACATGCTGGAATATACCCTGAACAAGTAAGTGTTCCTCCATCAGCAATCTTGACTGTCACCGGCTGCATAGGTTGAACTTGATTCTGCAACTGGGCGGCAACGTTTTCACTGACGAAGCTGTGAGAGCTGCCTGAATCCACAAGCACCAACACTTCCAGGTCACCAATCTTCCCTAGGAGCCGCACTGTGCGCGGTGTTGTTTCGCCCGTGGTCGCCATTTTTGAGATTGACATCAGCTGATCCTCGGCTGGATCGAGCTCAGCTATCGGACCCTCTGGCACTTTGGCTTGAAGGAGTTCCAGCAGCTCCTCGACGACATGGAGTTGCACTGTGGCGGCGCACTGGTGCCCATGAGCCCAGCGCTCCCCGCACTTGAAGCACAGTCCGCGCGCTCGCCTGTAGTTGCGCAGGGCTGCTACCCGATCGTCACCGCGGGCTGGGTCTTGACGTTGTTCGCCCGCCCGCGCCGCATCCAAGGCACACCCGGCCTCCGCACCATGTCGAGCTTGCCCGGGGTCGCGTCGTGGCAGCTGACCCACCATTTCTTCCTGCAACAGAGCAAGCGAAAAGGCAGTATCGAGGTCTTGCGGGCGATGCAAAACTACCCCTAATTTGATTTCTGCTTTTAAACCATCTAGAAACTGAGTGGTAAAGAAAAGCGGATCAAATGATGGATTGTGCGAAAGCAAATGATGCATCAATTCCTCAAACTGCTCCATGTACTCTACTACTTATCTGGTTTGGCGCAAAGTGTTAAACTGACGAAGTTGATTCTGATACTGTTCCCCGCCAAATTTGGCGCACAGGGCAGAGCACAGAGTCTCCCAAGTGAACGGGGTGTTATGCGCTTCCTGGACCTGCAGCCAACGCGCTGCTGTCCCTGAGAAGTGTAGGGTGGCCACCCGGACCCAGAGATCCGGCTGCACACCATAAACTGCAAAGTATTTCTCGCAACGAGTCTTCCAGAACGGGGGATTTTCTCCCTCGAACTGAGGGAAATCCAATTTGGGCAGGGCCCAATTGGAGTGCGAGTTGTGGTATGAGCCCTGATCCAAACTTTGGTGCAAACTAATGAGAGGTAAAGGAGGGCGGAGAGGGGGAATCAGATCACGCACCCTTGCCCGGAGGCGGCGTCAGAGTGGTAACCACCCCGTGAGCCGAGCCCCCGGAATTGATGACCTCGCCGTGGCCACTTGGCCCGTGGTGCCCCGGGATGTCGACGGAGGTGACGCCCGCTGGCCGCACCACCGCGCCCTCCTGGGTCCCCGGAGACGACGCGAGAGCTGGATGCAGCGCGACTCGGCCGACTTGCGTCCGCAGCTCGTCCAACTGCTGCTGCAGATTTGTCTCGGTGACCTCTGATACCACTTGTCACGGCCCTCGATCGATCTAAGTGGGGGAAGAGGAGATCAAGGGAAGGGAAGGATCAAAGGAAAGGGGATCTGGTAGAGACGCGAGGAAGAACAGCTTCGCTCGTGCGTTTGATTTATCTTAATACATCATAATCCTCACTCACGCGGTCGCAGCCGCACTTAACCCCCACGGCACGCAGGCCGTCACCAGCTCACCCACTCCCCGGACCCACTTGCAGTGACTCACGTGCACTGGTCACGCGTTTGCCGTGTGCTTTTGCTTCGCCCGTCGCCTCTTCCATCGCAGCGTCAGCTGGGGCCTTGGTGTCATACGTGACATTCTGGCTGTCGGTAATTTATCTGGAGCTGGGAATGGGATGTGACCATACTAGTCTTAGTCAGGAATGTTGACCATACGTTGTAGGACAGGATGTCTTGCTCTATTTATTCCAATCACATGGTCGCTCGTCATTTTCTCTGTTCTTGATTTCACTGGCAGGGAACCTGTGGATTTCGATTATAGGGAATTTAAGAGGGTGCTGCTCCAGACTCCCTCAGGTTTTGCTATATTTAATGTTTGTGAGTATGTGTTTACCGGTCCTCATGAGGTACTTGTCCCACACCTTGTGATGGATAATTTATTTTCCTTCTTTTTTGGTGCCGTGCAAATGATCAATGAATCGTCAAACTGATAAATAATTTTCCCCATTTTTGCAGAATATCTGGAAATATTTTACGGATATAATGAATGCGCGTAATGTACTGTTCAACCTCTGAAACTTCTATACATATTAATTACTTTCGGTGCTAACTTGTTTGATCCCGTATGGGCTCAAGTTACATGGGAAACTCATTTTCTTTTCTAGGTTTTTTTATAATCATGCTGCCATATCTTCTTTGCAATTTAACTCGTGGCCTGTTTGGCCGAGCACCCAGAGTGAATCCAGAGGAGCTCTTCCAAATGGCTGCAAACTGATTCTCTGAAGCGAACTAATGCTGGTAGCTGAAAAAACAGCTTCTTCTGATTCAGTTACTCCATAGAGTTTATGTCAAAGAATCACTTTCAGTGCCAGAGTCTCACAGAGAATGACCTCCAGGAGAGCTATACCCTTCCATAGTAATCTAACATCAGTGGTGAAACATACCCAGATAGTTTTATTTTCTACAGAACATCTCACCAAGGGGCTAGGTGCTGGTTATGTAGCAGACCAGTGCCTAACGAGGCCGGGTGTTCAACTTTTACAGCGTTGCTACAAATAGTGTTACCTCTGAGTCTCTGACTGACACCAAACATCTAAGCAACCTGGCATAGGTGGATAAATTGATTAGATAGGCTAGTATGGATGTTGCACGCTCTGCACGTAGGCCCTGCCAAGGAGGGACAGTTGATAACCTGAAAGGACACTTAGGGAAATGTCTTTTATTTTCCAATTACAGGACACACTTGATGTACCATGTGTGATAGCCAACCATAACTTCTAAGCTTTGTATCTTAGTTTGATTCGAATCATTTTGTTCATGTTGCACTTATCAGCATTTGTCTGCTCCATTCAACATTTTGTTCATGTTGCATTTATCAGCATGTGTCACCCACCATCATATTCTGACGGGCGTTCTTTTGGATTGTGTCAGGTTGTCTTTGCCCTCGGTTTTGTAAGAGTTGAGCATTCGGTTGTCCGTGATAGTGTCATTGGTCCTAGTGACAAACTGAGGCAACTCATTCTAAGATTCTGCAAGGCTAATGAGGAATTGGTTGTTCAAGACAGTGAGCTTAAAGCTGTTATTGAGTCGAAACTTGTCAGTTTATAACTTTATATTCCCTCAACTATTTATTTTTCATCATCGGTGCTAGTTTAGTTAAGTCTGGCATTTTAATGTTGGCATATTTTCTCAGGGTGTCAAATGTTGGACTGGTGATGAAGCTGTGGATGAGTTGATTTAGGGTCTAAAGCATTTCCTGTCTGATTTTATAAGCTCACCGATGAGTATTTTTTTCCAATGAGCAAGCAACTGCTAAGGGACTTGGAAACATATAAAATCAAAGTCTCCACAAGTAAGGTAATAATGCTCGCCTTGCTATTGTACTACTTAGTATTGTTTAATGTTCATGACCAGTGATTAAACTTCCTTCCAAAGTAATTTGTACTACTTAGTATTGTTTAATGTTCATGTTACTGAATTCAAGATTTCGTTGTGATACTTAAGGCATTTCATTATTCGAGTTTTTTTTTCTAGCATCCTTTACAGTTTACACTAGTAATGAAATTATATCTTGTTAAATTACATTAACGAGTACTTTTATCTGCAACAATGTGGAATTCATGAGTATTTCTAATTTGTTGGTATTTACGATGCTCCGTGATCATGCTAACACATAACTGGTTAGTAGTTCTTATTGTACTGTATTAAATAATCAATTCAAGAACTTCAGCTTCTCTCTATGGTTTATTTGTGTATTGATTGCTGCAGTTTTACATGAGTAGGCTGATTTGATTCCCTTCTTTTTCTTTTTGTCGATTTCAGATTAATTCAGATTTCGTACATAAATTTGGTTACGTGAATATTCTTGACATCCTCTCGAAGGCTACTACCAAGGTTTTACGCGGCATATGTGATCCGTATGTTTCTTGGATTGGTGGCATGGAAGATGATGACTTGATGTATGCATGGAGGATTGCAAAGGTTGTGATTCCTGGGTCTGAGGCCGAAATTGAACTCGCTAAGGTTGAGAATCTAACCAAGTTTATAAACAGCCAATGCTTTTTCGATGAACTGATGTGGTGAAGCAATTGATGAGTAATTCCGTGCTATGTTTTGTACAGTTTGCAGGTAGTTTGGAACCAAAGCAAATAGATGTGACTGAAGATGCAGGAAAAGCTGTTACTGATTTTGACAAAAAAGACATTCTGAAGTGTCTGGAAAGGCTTTTGCGTATGTACAGACAGAGAAAGTTAGCACAGCAGTATGTTGATAAGTTACTGCTTGATATGACGACAATTGAAGATCAAATTGGTGTTACCGGGACGGCTGTCGGTAGCGAAGATGATAAACAGTTGACAGTTGTAGGTGTGAGAGGCAAAGATGAGGCTCCAGCTGTCGTGAAGATGATCAGCAGTTTGTCAGTTGAAGCTGTGGGTAAGAACGATGGAACTCGATCTGTTGACGAGTGACAGTTGCAACGGTAAAAATATGGTTTTGCCGTACCAAAAAGAAGGGGAGACATAATGATGGTCGTTCCAGTTAGCCCAAGAATAAGAAGCGTTAGGTTTTGCTTAGAACCTTGTGTCTACACACGTGCCTAATTCACATCATTTAACTCAGATACATGTTAAACGACCCCAGCTTTCGATGTGAATGAAGAACAAAATCGTATATTTTCTGCATCCTATTCACGCACTGGCTTGCAAATTACGTACACATACTTTTTGATAGTACATGTTTTGGTTTGATAGAATTTGCAGCATGGCTTTCCAGACTACTGGAGTGATTTTCATGTTTATTGTGGACGGTGATTTGTTGGACATCGGAATACTATTACATGAGTCTAACTGCACATTTATCGAAGGTTTGCACTACTGGTAGTTGCAAGTGTGAGGCTAATGGTAAAAATGTGCCTGAATCCATCGTGCAACGATTGAGCTTCACCGATAATTTGATATGGGTTCCAGCTCTGGATTATTACACCGCGGTAGTTTCATGGACAGTCAACAAGAATGAAGCACCATGTCTGTGGAGAATTCCGCGGCTGGACACTACGGCAGACGCACCGTTCCTATCGACAGCGGAGCAGGCTGTAAGATTTGGTCCGGTGTTAGCTACTCTGTGTAATAAAAAGATTCAACATTGTCTCTTGAATCTTGATCGTGTATTAGGCGGGAATTCCTACTTGACGCGCGTCGCGTCAAATAGTCGATCCTCAGCAAAGGAACGAGCCACCTGGCGATGGACTGGGCCAGCCAATTTATCAGCGTAGCGTAGGTATTTTCGAAATGGTTTTCTACCAGTTTTTCTATTTCTATTGGTTTCCTTTTTTTCCGGGTTTTTTCTATTTATTTTTTGTTTCCTTTTTTAGTCTTTTTTTACATAAATTCAAAATTTAATAAATCTTCGAAAAATGTTCAGATTTTCAAATTTTGTTATTTTTCAAAAATGTTTGAAAATTTCAATTTTATTGTTTGAAAAATGTTCAGAATTTCAATAAAGGTTTACTTTTAGAAAAAGTTCAAAAACTTCAAATTTTGTCCAGAATTTTAGAAAAAATGTTCACATTTTTCAAAAATAGTTCGCTTTGATTAGAACTTGTTTGTGTCATTAAAATTTGCTATAGTGTATATAATATTTGCCACTGTAAACTTAATAAACTATCCATGGTACCAAAATCAAATTTTTACATGGTCCAGAATATAAATTTATCATGGTAAAGAACGAAAGCAATATACCGTGGGCTCATGGGCGAGGCGACTAGTGAACACTGTCCTGACTCGATCTACATATCGATATACAATGGTTTTTCATTGCAGTTGCCCATAGTATAGCTAGTAATTTATTTATTTTGCACTTTTATGCATGTGTGTGCGGTGGTGGTGGTGTCAGGTGGGGGGGGGGGGGGTTGGCGATAACAAGTTGCTGGTCTGTGGATCTTGATATAATTTTTATTATTTTTTAGGTTTGTTGTATTATCATGATTAAAGACGAATAGATTGAAAGTTTTTTAAAAAAGACAAGTTGTCACGTTTGCGTTTTGTGGTTATCCGTCTCATGTTTGTTTGGCGAATGCCATAAGGACAACTGTCAAGGGGTTTGTCAAAGGTTTCAAAGTACTTCCTCCGTCTCAAAATCCGAGCAAGAAATACTAGGATTACTAAAAGTCAACTACTCCCTTCGTATGATATAAGATTATTTTGCAAACTGTTTAACTTGCAAAACGATCATATATTATGGGACAGAGGGAGTAGTTTATAACCTCTCTCTCATACACATCAATACATATATCCAACTTACTCTTTATAATCACTCTCATACACATCAATACAAATCAACAAGCTTGACTTAGGCTTTTACTAATACTTGCCTAAACTTCAGTAAAACCTCTATTTCCCCAATGTCTTCGAGGAGATCTTTGCAGGCACATCTTTCTTTCTCATGTTCTCCATGATTCCTCGCATGACTGTACAATTAGGTCAATTTCAGGCGATGAGTTGATGGGGAGCAAGACGAAGCAACACAAAATCAGATGAGACGGAGAGAACTAAAGCTATGGCGATAACAAGTTGCTGGTCTGTGGATCTTGATATAATTTTTATTATTTTTTAGGTTTGTTGTATTATCATGATTAAAGACGAATAGATTGAAAGTTTTTTAAAAAAGACAAGTTGTCACGTTTGCGTTTTGTGGTTATCCGTCTCATGTTTGTTTGGCGAATGCCATAAGGACAACTGTCAAGGGGTTTGTCAAAGGTTTCAAAGTACTTCCTCCGTCTCAAAATCCGAGCAAGAAATACTAGGATTACTAAAAGTCAACTACTCCCTTCGTATGATATAAGATTATTTTGCAAACTGTTTAACTTGCAAAACGATCATATATTATGGGACAGAGGGAGTAGTTTATAACCTCTCTCTCATACACATCAATACATATATCCAACTTACTCTTTATAATCACTCTCATACACATCAATACAAATCAACAAGCTTGACTTAGGCTTTTTACTAATACTTGCCTAAACTTCAGTAAAACCTCTATTTCCCCAATGTCTTCGAGGAGATCTTTGCAAGCACATCTTTCTTTTTCATATTCTCCATGATTCCTCGCATGACTGTACAATTAGGTCAATTTCAGGCGATGAGTTGATGGGGAGCAAGACGAAGCAACACAAAATCAGATGAGATGGAGAGAACTAAAGCTATGGCGATAACAAGTTGCTGGTCTGTGGATCTTGATATAATTTTTATTATTTTTTAGGTTTGTTGTATTGTCATGATTAAAGACGAATAGATTGAAAGTTTTTTAAAAAAGACAAGTTGTCACGTTTGCGTTTTGTGGTTATCCGTCTCATGTTTGTTTGGCGAATGCCATAAGGACAACTGTCAAGAGGTTTGTCAAAGGTTTCAAAGTACTTCCTCCGTCTCAAAATTCTTGTCTTAGATTTGTCTAGATACAAGCGGTGCTAGTATGTTCTGCGTGAACACGTGGAATTTGGCTATGGTTTGAAATTTATTACAGTGTCTCAAAACAGACATTAAGTCGTGGAATTTTCTTGTTGAAAAATAATAACACTAGGAAAATCCGTCGGGGAGTCCAATTGACGGACCGCCGTCGTGTTCCCGATTTAACTTCCGTCGCATTTCCGCCGTCGTTGTCGGCGCCGACGACTCTTCCCTTCCACACCACCGTGCGGCTGCCGCTCCTCGCCTCC
>NW_024116693.1:0-5675 GCF_003073215.2 Triticum urartu
GGTTTACCTATCTGTTATTTTGCCGGCGGGTTGTGGCTTGTCAGGTTTTCTGTTTTGGCGTTGACGCTCTGTGTGAGCTAGCCGATCCTTTTTGTTCGCAGACCTAAAGACCTTGTTGAACCTTTTTACTTGCTAATAAATGTGGCCGTATGCATCGTTCTGATGCAGAGGCCGGGGTGTCCCCCTTTTCGAAAAAAAAACCATGATTACAATACAGGAGAGTGTTAAAATCTTACACGTATTGGGATAATTAAACAATATAAGAAAGTCTTGCATGTACCAGTAAATTCACAGACATGTCAGAAGAAGTAAGCATCTTCATCTTTATTCAGAGGTACAATTATAAACAGGGCACACGATATAACTTATGCTGCTTAAGACCTTCCTTGCCCTGGTTAATTATCAATACAGAGCTCTCATTCATTGGGTTGCAGCACGGACACTGGTTCTTCTTCAGAAGAAAATGTTTATTCCACAGCTGTGTCTTTGCGAAGCTTGCCCACTTCACAACCACAAATACATAGACTTGATCGTACACCTGGTCTAACAGCCGGAAACAGGCAATTCTCCATCTCTTCTTAAACAACAGTGCACAAAACACCATCCAGAGCCCCACCACGAGTCCCAGCACAAGACCAAAATGGAAGGTCAGTGGATCAAATTCTAGCTTGCTGCTTCTGAGGTCGCCATGGATGAACGGATAATTTCCTGGACAATTGTTGTGGACAGGAGGCCCACAAAGTCCACTGTTGCCGATGTACATGAGCGATGGGTTGTCCGAATCGAGGGTGTCAAGTTGGCGGCCAGATGGTATCCTTCCAGACAATTTGTTGTAGGATAGGTTCAAGGCGGCCAAAGATGTCAGATTTGACAAGCTTGGCGGGATTTCACCAGAGAACTCGTTCTCAGAGAGGTCAAGAGACACCAGTGACTGCATGGCGCCAATCATGTTTGGAATTTGTTTGATGACAAATTCAAATTCATTAGTGCAACAAGGGAAGCGATGTCTGTAGGGATTTCACCAGTCAAGGAGTTAACTGATAAATCAATGCTCACAAAATATGCAAGTGTTCTACCATATACAAGTTGCTGTCCTTTTGTTACTACCGACAATATTTCTCCCAGGTGACCTGCCCCCATCTCAGGTAATTCCTTGTAACTACCATGAATATCCGAAGTTCCAATATATATATCATTCATATTCATGAATTTGCTTTTTACTTCCGTCATAAGTGTTAGGTTCGATAGATGCCAAGGTATTGCACCAGTGAAATTGTTGCATGATAGATCCAAGTATTGAAGGGACCTAAGGCTTATTATGTCGGCTGGAATATTACCAGAAAATGCATTGTGGCCCAATAGTACAAAACTTAATTCCTCAAGATCTCCTATCCATGTAGGCAATCTTCCAGACAACTTGTTCCATGCAAGATCCAAGAACTTCATATCTGTGTTCTTCTGCAAAAATGCTGGGAATTTTCCTGATAAACTGTTGTTACTGAGCAGAAGAAATTGTAATTTTTGGATGCCAAAACATTGAGGAATTTCACCCTCTAAAAGGTTGTTCGACAAATCCAAATATAATAGCTGTTGCAATTTGCAAATGGATTCTGGAATGTACCCTCTAATTCGATTTGAATAGATAAGCAACATTTGAAGTCAGGAGGCTTCAAAATTTGATGGTATTCCTCCTGAAAAGTTATTGTTGGATATGTCTAACATAGTGATATTTGTGAGCAATGAAGGTATTGACCCGGTGAGCCGGTTTGAACTTAGGTAGAGTTCTTCCAAAGCCATGCCCTCCATATGCGCTGGCAAGCTTCCACTTATTTGGTTGTTAGAGATATTGAGATATGTTGACTGTGAAAATGTATACCAAAACCAATTAGGAAACTTGTCCTCTAAAGCTGTGCTCGAAATGTCAAGTGAATCGATTTCCCGCAGCTGCTGAAGCCAAGTTGGAAAGAGAGGACCCATTTGACAAGATGAAAAAACTGCAGACTGTAGCCTAAAAGGAGAGCGCCAATTTGAATCAACTACAATCTTCAAATTATTGGACGACAAGTCTATCGTCTTCAAACATTGTAGATTTGCAAAGTGCTCTTCCGTGATCACACCATTAAGGTTGTTTTTGCTTAGGTCCAGATCAACCAGATTCTTCAGAGAACCTAATTCAGTGGGTACACTTCCATTGAAGTGATTACTGGAGAGGTCTAGGAAGGTCAAACAAGTTGAATTCATAACTTCTGGTGGTATTGATCCAGTAAGTTTGTTGTCTTCAAGAAAGAGGAACGCCAAATGCTTCAATTTTCCAAGCTCGACTGGTATACTTCCAGTCAAGTTGTTGTGGCTCATGTCCAAATAAGTCAGAGCAGTAAGGCCACCAATTTCAATTGGTATCCTATTGAGTCGATTCTGTCTGAGATCAAGATTGGTTAAATGCACCAACTTCATAAGCCCTGGCGGTATAAGCTCAACAAAGTTGTTGCTGGACAGGTCAAGCACACTCAAGCTGCTGAATTCCCCTATAAAATTTGGTAGGGTCCCAATGAATCTGTTTCCATGGAAATGCAGCTCCATCAATATTTCCCATGTGCATTGCGGCAACCCCTTCATCAACACCCCTATATCTCCAATCATAAAATTTCCAGAGAGGTCGAGGATTTCCAAACAGCAAAGATTTTTAAGAAGACTTTTAAGGTTTCCAGTCTCATCCAGAGTGTTTTCTGACAAATCAAGTACCTTCAGTGCGGTCATGTTTCCTAGTGCGTCTGGAAATTTTCCAAATAACCGAGTCCCACCAAGACCAAGGTATTTGAGGCTTGTCAGGTTCCAAAACCAACTTGATGCAACTGAGTGGCCTAAATTATTCCCGGACAGATCAAGCTTCTCAAGTTTGGTGAGGTTAAGGACGGGAAGCGATTGGCTTGCAGTATCGAGTGCACATTCAACAAGATTGATAACCCTTAGAGATGGAATCATATTCAAGGTACGAGGCCAGTCGGCAATCCTTGAGAGGTTTATTCCCGTCATGCTAAGGTACTGCATCAACGGTAGCTTCGTTAACCAAGTGATGTCCGTTGAATATGTCCTGTAATAATAACTCATGCCAAGATCAAGATACTGCAAACTAGAGAGGTTACCAAGCTGACAAGGAACTCTGCCGGTAAATGGCATGCCAGAGAGGTTAAGATATCTCAAGTTCTCCATGGAGCCCAAGAACTGAGGAATAGCGCTATTTGGCCCCAAACAGTTCATGCTAAGGTCCAGGTGCTCTAGATGCTTCAAGGAAATTAGAGAGGGACTTATCTCGCCGACCAATGAATTAGCATCATCGCACACATCATAGGGGTCAAGGTCCGGACTTGTATTGCGAAGGTGAAGCTTGATGACATGGCCTGTTTGGTTGCTGCAGCGAACTCCACTCCACCGGCAGCAATCCTGTCCATGCCACGAGGCAAGGATATCAGCGTTGTCTCTTGTGATGCCCTTGTGGAAGGAGAGCAAGGCGGCCCTCTCAGCTGGGATGCAGCCGCTGCCATGGTCATGCTGTGGTTGTGGTGCTAGTGCATGCACCAATTGTGAAAATGGAGCGATGCTTATGACAACGAGGGTGAACAAGAGATTGGTTGAGCGAAGCATGCTGGAAGAACAAGAAATCAGTAGCTGGGGAAGCATCATATGCAGCAGAGTATGCCACAGGCTCAATGTACCAGAGGCATACTACCAGAGATGTTTGGCCATAATAAAGTCTACGGCCCAAGTCCCACTGTCCCGGTCAATCAATCAAGTCTCGTTCATACAGTACAATTTTATGGCTAGACTGTGCTGGGTGTTATTGGCCACCGGACTAGTTGCGCGCCTGCAATCAATCACACGGTAGTTGCGTGCCTGCAATCAATCACACTGTAATGTCGGTGTCACTCAATTATGTTGCTTAATCATGGTAAACTCTAGACTGGAGCAGGCTTAAAGATTCCACCCCCACCACATTGGTTTTCTACAATGTCGCTCGTTTAAGCTGTAGAGTTTTCAACTTCAAACAGCATATGCCAGCAAAAATAAGAGATGAAAAGAGCATAAGCAGCACAAAATAACATAGTACCTTGGAGAACCCTCCGGCAGATGGTGGATCATGACCCTCCAAGATCGATTTTTAAATGGTTCGAGCAGATGGTCCACACGATCCCTCTGTTGATATGGTCAATCCTAACCTCCACATGTTAATTTTTGGGCAGAGGGGAAGCCGGAGGTGATTGGCCCCGTCGGGTTCACTCAATAACTATTTACAGTACACGATAATTTCACTGTAAAATATAGTTGTGACATTTCTGCTTGTACACGGAAGAGCACTTAGTCGTGCTTTGTGTCCACCATATTATGATAACTATTCTTCTCTTCAAGGCTTCTACTATCATAAAGACTGTTCTCCAACAGTTGTTGATTATCATAACCTAAAGATCTAGGTGAACATCACACTTGGTCAAATTCAGGAAAAAATAAAAATAGATTGGAAAGGAATATTAATGAGTATCGACCAGAAAAGTATTGCACCATTAATGGCAAAAACTGTGAATATACAATATAGAAAGCGAAAGATATCAGTATTGGCAGGATGAGCCAGTTCTTACCATTAATGGCAAGAAACGATTGACACCAATGGATTATGGTTTAGTTACTTGGTCTCAGAAGGAAAAAGTTAAGGAAAGAAAGGGCGATCCATCTTCTGGAACAAAAGTATGATAAGAGCATTTTCTAATCTAATTATGAAAATAAGCGATTGTTTGTTTGGATTCTTACTACCTAGACCTTGCAAGGTGCTGCTGAATTAAAACTGAAGCAATATTATTCCTATAAATACTTGAGTCCTTGATGCAGTATCAGTAAAGTTGTTGGAAAGGAGACTCGTTCAAGTCAATCAAGTCTGCTTCATACTACAGTTTTATGGGTAGACTGTCAAAATCACTCAGTTATGCCGTTGGTTGCTATTCCACCTAATTGTTTTCTTACAATGTCGCTGAAACTATCCACAGCTTTTAAACAACATATGAGAGCAAAAAGAGATTGAAAACGAGAATACCTTAAAGGCTTAAACCATCTCTGGCTGCAGCAGGTGACATCGCCAATCCTTCCACTGTCCTGAACAAATCTGCTCCATACGTACCCCCGACCTCGGCTCTGCCGTGTTCAGGTAAGACGAAAACCACATACGCTGTCAGAGTGGAGCCGGAGGTCATTGGCCGTCGGGTGGGTGAGGGATAGAGGCGGCCGTCGGTAGGACGCGTGGATGTGGCCACGCATGCGCCGTCGGTAGGAGAGGGGCGGCCAAGTGCCGCGTCGCCGCATCTGTGAAAGGGGGGAGCAGGCTGGGGCGGGGTGGCTGGTGGGATGGAGCAACAGAGCGGGGCGGCGCGTCTGGTGGAGGCGAGGTCGGCGAGGCGACGGGGACGCTGGACCAGCGGGAGGAGGCCGACGACGGGGGCGAAGGAGCAGCGGGGTCGGGACGGCCGACGACGAGTAATATTAAGAGCATCTCCAATAGAAAGTTTTACGTCAACACCTCCCAGTGTAAATTTGCATCTCCATCTATAAAAGATGTAAAAACGCGACCAACCGCCAACTGCCCAAATGTCATTCCTTTCCCTTCTGCGCGACCAGCTACCACCCGCCCGACT
>NW_024116694.1:0-10977 GCF_003073215.2 Triticum urartu
GCGCCATACAACATTGTGGGTCGAACCGCCGTCCTGTAGAACTTGCCTTTTAGCTTTTGTGGCACTCTCTTGTCACAGAGAATGCCAGAAGCTTGGCGCCACTTCATCCATCCGGCTTTCGATGGTTCACATCTTCATCAATACCCCCATCCTCCTGCAGCATTGACCCCAAATACCGAAAGGTGTCCTTCTGAGGTACCACCTGGCCATCAAGGCTAACCTTCTCCTCACACCTAGTAGTACTGAAACCGCACATCATGTACTCGGTTTTAGTTCTACTAAGCCTAAACCCTTTCGATTCCAAGGTTTGTCTCCATAACTCTAACTTCCTATTTACCCCCGTCCGACTATCGTCAACTAGCACCACATCATCCGCAAAGAGCATACACCATGGGATATCTCCTTGTATATCCCTTGTGACCTCATCCATCACCAATGCAAAAAGATAAGGGCTCAAAGCTGACCCCTGATGCAGTCCTATCTTAATGCATCCAATGCATCCAATCGACAAATAAGTGTAAATTAATATACCTTCTTCATGAGAGGTAAAATAGATGTTGATACAAAAAATTATACCAAAATCAACTAATAAATGTGCTCTAGCAAAAACAAACTGATGTAGTGGCATGGAGTACATACTTTTATAATATGGACGGCATGCGAGAAAATCCTTATGATATGATCTGCCTTAATCACAATATATTTATTCATTTTGCTATATGGAGTGTAATAAGAAATCAAATAAATGAATGAAGGATCGAGTACTCTAAGTCTTCCGAATTCATTAGTGAATAAATATACATTTTTTTTGCAAATCAACAAATAAATGTACTCCCGTTGTGCTTTCCATGAGTCGGAATTTTGTTTCAAGAATGTAACAAATGAAGACAATCAAAGTTGATACGAAGTGTATCTGGACATGGCAATCCCACCACCTAAATTTTATCATTGAACAATGATTGATAAGTTGGTCAAGAAGAACAATTATGTACAATTAAGAACAGAGAAAGGAACAACTCTATCATGTTGAGACCGAAACTGTCGTCTAATCCCGGTTGCACATACACTTGGTATGAACTGTAAAATACAAAAAAAAATCTGAACTTTTGTCAACAAACTTTTTCTTAGTTTCCCCCCTGCAAAAAAATTGCTTATGTTTTAACCTACTTGCTCATTTCGTGATGATGATATGGGAAAAGAATAAAAGATTTTTTTTGCCTAGACATTACGAATGTGTTTTCATCATGGCATTGATGATCTGGGAAAATTCAGGTTTTTTTAATGAAATTGTTCGACAGCTTGCTAGGAAAGAAAAGCCTACCGCGATGCAAACAGAGCACATAGGCCCCAGGCTAAGTTGTGATTTGCTTCTGGGCCCCCTCCCTGGGCGATATGGTACCAAACGGTAATATGTCTTGTATGCCCTAGGGCGAGGCTATGTCTCGCTTCGTGCGATACAGAAGCTAGTCTCGCCTGAAGAGCGCGAGACTGGACCGGCCGCGGGAGGCCACGGTCCTCAAAGCGCTCGCTATTTCTGTTTTCTTTCACATTGTTTTTGTATATACTTCTAAATATTCTAAATATATATTACAGAAACACTTTATATTTTTTAAAATGTTAATCATGCATTAGAAAATGTTAAATGTCTATAGAAACATATTTTAGGAACACTTTACATTATTCTCTGTTTTTTTCTCGACAAGAAAAATATATCTATTACTGAGAGGAATAGACAAGCCGAGAAATGATCTATTATAGATCATTTGGTGAGGAGCGGGCGGATGAGGTCGCCGGCGAGGCCGCAATGCTCCGTCGTCTGACGGTCCATGTCGGTCACGGGAGACGTTTTGTGGATCGCCTTGAATGCGTTCTCGCATGTATCTCCTGCGCCCTTCGCCTCAGACACAATCTTCAACACATCAGCGTAGTCCCCAACGTGGAAGCTGGGGCCGGCACCGGTGATGAGGTCGGCTGCAGCAAGGACATGTGCCTTGACACATACATGCCACACTGGTGCCTCGGGTGTGCCCTGGTGTTTGTAATCTAGGTCACAGATGGCCGCGGCATTCTTTCGGGTGGTGTTGGTGGCGATTTGCAGAGCAATGCTGGCGAGGTCATGCTCGGTGGATGCTTGGGCGCTCTTTGGGTTGGCCCTTAGCACGGCCATGCACAATGCAAAGTTATTGGTCTTCTTGCATGTGCGAGCGATGAAGTTGATGCCGCCGGCGTGGGTGGTGAGGAGGCCATAGGACATGGCGACAACTACAATGAGAACCATAGCTAAGGATGTTGCAACGCTTGCCATTGTAGTTTACACTTTGTATGAACCTAGGCGTTGCTGTGTTGATGTAATACACGAGACTCTACATATCTATATATGCACGGCACATGGGAGGAAATCATACTGATATGATACGCCTTAATGATGGTCTATTTGTTCTTTTTGCTAAAGGTAAGCACATATCAAATGTGTAATAGTACTTGCGAATCAAATAGTGATGTAGTTATTAAATGTAGAATAAATGCATCAAATCAAAAAATAAGGGTACCCCTACTTTCATTGAGCTTAGAATTCCCAAATTGATGTATCTTCTTTATGAGAGGAAAGATAAACTAATCTTTGATAGTAGAAATTTATACAAAAATCAACTAATAAATGAGCTCAAGTAAAAAAATAGTAAAGGCATTGATATGGAGTATAAATATTTATAGGTGGACATAATGTGAGAAAATAATTATAATATTGTCCGCCTTTATCATGATTTTTTTGGCTACACACCTGGTGGGGCCCACAGCTATAAATATTAAACAAAATTTTAAAAATATTTTTAGTATTTAAATGTTATTAAATATATAGCACCCTAAAAAGTACAACCAATTTTTTGATAGAAACGATTAAAAGACAAAGAGAACAAATAAATAACTAAAAAAACTCATGGAAAAGTGGGCCGGCCCATTTTTCCTGGCTATCAGGCGGAGCATATCCTATTTAACGCTACCAGGCCACCAATAAGAGGCAGCTCTTAATCAGCGCTACGAGCGCTGGGTTGTCGTACTGGCACTCACGTGCGCGTTCTCTTTGGGCCGGCTCATTAGCATGAGAGCTCACTACTTGATCGCTCAACAGCTGGATCGCTCGCTCGACAGCTGGTCTGCTACAAAAAAAAATCTCTAATTCGATCGTTCCATAGACCGTTTGACCATGTTCATAGATATTTGGAAAACAATTATCAGTTTTGAAAAAAGGTTTATCAGTTTGACGAAAATTTCACAATTTTGAGAAAAAAAATCATCGATTTTGAAGAAAAGTTCACAAATTTTAATAAAATCCATCGATTTTGAAGCAAAGTTCACGAAATTGAAAGAAGTTCATCGATTCTGTTAAAGAGTTCACGATTCTGGAACAAGTTCATTGTTTTTGAAGAAAAGTTATGAATTTCGAAAGTTCATGAATTTTGGAAAAGTTCATCGATATTGATAAAATGTCTAAGATTTTTGTAAAAGATCTATTTTTATAAAGAAATGTTCACGAATTTGCAAATAATTCACACATTTAAGGAAAAAATAAAAGTAAAGGAAGATAAAAATAAGAATAAAAAAGAAAGAAAAAGGAATAAGAACCATCCAAAAAACCATTCAGCGAAGTAGGAAAACCGATTTGGGAAGCTTCCCAAAACCAGGGGCCTCCGTGAACTGAAAAGGGAGAAAATGAAAAGAGAGTAGTTAATAGGCACGAGTGTTGAGATGTCCTTGTTGAAAAAGGATAAATGGGCCGGCCCAACACAGAGGGGCGTGGGGGGTGGGGGGTGTGTGCGCCATTTGGCCAATTAGGCTTTGAACGGCGCTGAAGGTGCCATATAGGGTTTGGGCCATTTTTTATATATGTTGGGTGCTTTTTATATCTCGCTTGACACAATATAGAACATAGCCTTGCCTCAAGCAAACTTATGGTGGGCCTGCCCAGCTGTGTTACGTACGTTGTTTTCCTTTTTACATTGGAGTATTTTAAAATATATAATATATTTTAAAATTTTAATTACTTGTTCATCGCACATTAAACAATGTTCATGCAGTTAAAAACACCACACAACTTTTAATTTTTTTGATAGCATTCAAAAAAAAGTTGTTGACATTTAAAGAAATCACAGATTTCAAAAGATGTTACTGATATTTTTATTAAATGTTAATACATAGTAAAAAAAGTTTGTTCAATTCAATTGTTTTTCATACCATTCAATAAAATATGCATGTGTTATATAAAATGTGTTCATGACATTAAAAAAATGTTTATACGGTGTAAATAGTTAATAAAAAGGTTCGTGCCATTTAAAAAAAGGTTCAACCTGTATTTGAGAAATTTTTAACATAAAAATATATTCAAAACATGTGCTTGAAAACAAATAGATTATGTATTTTAAAAAAGGTTCAGCGTCTATCAAAAAAGGTTTCACATGTATATGAAAAATGTACAATGTATATTGAAAAAGTAGTCATGTGTTGAAAAATAGAAAAAAAAAGTAAGGAAACCAATGAAGAAACACAGTAAACCAGTCAAAAAACATGTAGAAGCTTCTAAAACCGGCAATAGAAGCTTCCTAAAACTGGCCATATTGGGCTAGCCCATGTAGCAAATGCCTACTATGACACGGAATATCGTCTCCTGTAGGCAAGATATAAGATATAGCCCTCGCGATATATGTTCCCCTAAAAAACGTACTATAGATATCCTTATAAATCATGGTCTTAAACTGTCAAGCAAATTAGAACTTAACAGCACATAAGATTTGCAGCCTAGGTTGATCTAGCCAGCAAATGGCCACTGAGTTAACTTAGGCCCAAATGCAATAATACGCGTCACAAGTTGTGCAGAATTGATTGCTCTTCTGCCTATAGCTTCGGTTTAAGGACTCTCATTCGGCACAATCGGTGTGATCATCAGCCCTTGCCTTGCACCCCTACCCTACCCAGTCTCGAGCCACCTTGATCGTCTGGATTGTGCCCCCCCCTGCAGTGCAGCAGGCAAAAAATTTCCCTTAAAAAAATGAGTCGCAGGGTCAGTGCACGAGATAACTAACTGTAAATTATCAAGTTGCTAATGCGTAGTCGGTGGAAAGAAATTATATGAGAAAAAGGGTTTTCCTCCGCTTTGTATTACAAAGCAACCATCCGATACAACCAACGATAGATGCTGGGGCGGAAGCAGCACAAGCACGCCCAAAAGAAAAGAAAAAGAAAAAAGAAAAAGAAATATGCCGACAACGGCAGGTCGACGAAACAAAGATGACCAGTGACCGCTGCACCCACCGGAGAAGTACCACCGCGCTTCTAGCACTCCGAGGCGTCGCGTACCAAGCAACACCTTCAGGAAGGAATGCGACGACGACGCCGCTGCTGCCCGGACAAGTTCAAGGGTTTCCCCTGGTACGCAGAGGGCAGTGGGGAATGGGCAGATCCGACGCCCTTCAGGAAGGTCCGGCGGCGCCCGCAGGCGTCACCGCGTCGGTGATGGACGAGCCACCAGGGATTTCTCCCAACCCAAACAACCACCACCACCCCACACGATTGGAAGTGCTCCACCAGAACTGCCGCCCACCAACATGTGCCACCACAGTCACTGAACCATCATCGCCGTCTCTCTGAGCCACCGACACGAGACCTGGAGGAGGGACGAGGAGCCAACGTTTCCCTGTTTTCCCTTTTATGAAAGATAATCTGGATAATTTGTTACAGAAGGCAGTGATGGATGTCCCAAGGAAAGTGCAGATGAGCACGAGTTGTTACCAAAATAGGAGCATGAGTTGTTAGCTTATTTCGGCGCTTCTAAACAGTCCAGAAGGCACGCGCTGTACTAGGATTACTGGCTAATACGGACAATTTTGATGGTATCTCACTTTGAACCAGTGGCAGATCTAGTCCATTTTTGGCGTGGTGACCTTGCATATTGTTCAATTTCGTAAATAATTTTTAAGTTCGTATACATTATTCAAATTTGTTAATATTTTTATATTCTAACACATTTTAATATATGATTTTTTTAAAGTTTTTTAACATTTTCAAAGTTTGTTGAAATGCATGCATTTTTTTCAAATTCAAGAACATTTTTAAAATTCGTATTTTTTAAAAAATCATAAAAATAAAATTTGTGAACTTTTTCCAAATTAATGAATATTTTGAAAAAATACACAAATATTTTCCAAATCCATAACATTCTAAAAATTCATGAACATTTTTGTGGAGGGAGGAGCGGGGGTGCGGGGGAGGCGAGCGGCGGCGCGGAAACCCTAGGCGGAGCGGGATGTGTGACCTCCGGAAAGAAATTATATGTCCACCCAAAGTACAAATCTTATTAATGGACATGTTATCATACTGTTGACACTACCTGATCGACCATAAGAACCTGTATTCAGGGTTGACATGATACTGAGAGCACAAAATTTTGCAGGCTATCTCCCCTCAAATTCTCCTTTTTTTGCGGGCTATCCATCTGCAAGCAGCGAGCTTTAGGTTATCTCTAAAAATCAGACTCAAGTGAATAATATGTTACATTATAATTCTGATATGGAGACAACGATGCGTACCTCACAGGGACTGAAAACTCATAGGAATTATTTGCCCACACGAGAATTTTCCACGCCAAAGAGAGGACTGAAGCACCTAACGACGGACAGAGTTGTGAGCTAAACAGAAACACGTACCAGCGCCGTCCTTATCAGTTGGCTGTTTCTTCAGCAAAGTGCTTGGCTCCAAGCCAACCACCTTGCCTTTTCTATTCGGCAACTCATGGCCCAGAGAGAAAATATTGGATACCCTTTGTCCTAGGGTGAGGGAGTCCAACATTTTCTGGTATGATTAGGACTTGCCATAAGGTTAGTCATCATAAATTCCACGTGCTTTCGTCCTCAAGAACAGACCGGCATCCTTGACTTGGAATGATATCCCTCCCTCTTGGTCATAGTCAACATTTCACCTTCTCCTATTTAGTACTACCTCCGTCCGGAAATACTTGTCATCAAAATGAATAAAAGGGGATGTATCTAGATGTATTTTAGTTCTAGATACATCCTCTTTTGTCCATTTTGATGAAAGTATTTTTGGACAGAGGGAGTACTAGTTGGGTGGGAGTTGGGGCACACCGGGCGAGCTAGAACATCCACACTGTTCGTGAGAGTCTCTTACTAATTAAATGGCGAAAGCAGGCAAGCCCACGGCTTCATCGTCTTGCTTTGTGGTGCCGCTTCTCTACTTGATGATCACGGTCCTGCTGTCTTCTGGGTGCAAATCCGTGGGCGCAACGGATACTCTTCTTCCGGGCCAATCTCTGAGCGGTAACCAGTCCTTACTCTCGAAATATGGTTCCTTCAAGCTGGGCTTCGATTCAGATTCTACACTCGGCATATGGTACATGAACTCATCAACTTGCAGCCCTCCTCTAGTTTGGTCGCCTGATGTAGATTTTCGATATTATATACATAAGACTTTGCCCTCTTCATTCGGACTCTCAGAAGATGGCAGCATATATCTCAAAAATGATGACGGCTCACTTGCTTGGTCATCACTTGGTACGGACGCTATACCTATCTCTGCAGTTGCAATACTTGTTGACAATGGAAATCTTGTAGTAAGAGACCAAGCGAATATCTCTTTGGTGTCATGGCAATTGGCAAAGCTTTGACAACCCAGTCGGTGCACTGCTGCCTGGAGGATGGCTGGGATTTAATAGGGTCACTGACAAGAACGTCTCTCTTGTTTGGAATGGTTACGACTATATCCTGAAGATAAATGCAGCGCAAAGTAGAGGGTTTACTGTGCAGGATACTCCCAGCTGGATGGACATTCGTGAGGAGGATGGAGGCTCTTTTCTGTTGTTCAATGATGCACATCTATACATACAATTGCATGATGATGGTACTGTCAGTGCTGCTAAACTAGGGGACTGTGGTCCGGCGCTGTGGTCTCAATATAGTCGATGCGGGATTGCTGCATATTGTGGCCCAGACAGCATTTGTGTAGTGGCATATGCCGAAATCCGGTCATATTGTTTGAGAGTTGCAGCTCCACATTGTCTATCTAATCTTTCCGCTAAACAAGACATCTCTTTTCATCCCATAGATGAAGTCCTTGTATTTCCAGAAACTCCGTCGTTGGTGCAGGTCAGGGACATCAGAGAATGCGAAGCTATTTGTTCCGGTGACTGTTCGTGTACAGCATTTGCTTTCAATGTAACATGCTTACTGTGGTCTGTGGAGCTGCACAAACTCACAGTAGGGATCATGCCTGGTTCAGATGGGCGTCTGTACGTACGCACGGCTAAGCAAAAAGAAAATTCGGGTTCCAAGATTGGAATTCTTATTCCAACAGTGACGGGTGTTTTGCTCCTCCTCCTTGTTGCTCTGTTTGTTTGGTGGAGAAGCAAAAGGAAGATATTCACAGAAAGACCAGAGAATTGTAGCGGTGGCCTTACGATCTTCTCGGACGCGCAGATGAAGAAAGCGACGAGAAATTTCTCTGAAAAACTTGGAGAAGGAGGTTTCGGCTGTGTTTTCAAGGGGACATTGCGAGCAGGTTCCTCCATGGTGGCTGTCAAGAAGCTAAAAGACCTTGGGCATGGAGAGAAGCAATTCCGAGCGGAAGTGCAGACAATTGGAATGATCCAACACATCAATCTTGTCTGTTTATTTGGGTTTTGTGTGGAAAGAAGTACGAGGATGCTGGTATACGAGTACATGGAGAACGGATCTTTGAACTCCCATCTGTTCTCCAAGAAGGGTTCTTCAAAATTACCCTGGGAGCTGCGGTACCGCATAGCACTCGGAACCGCGAGAGGCCTGGCCTATCTGCACGAGGGATGCACGGACCGCATTATACACTGCGACATGAAGCCGGACAATGTGCTCCTTGATGCAGACTTCTGTCCCAAAATTGCAGACTTCGGCATGGCCAAGCTGCTTGGCCGAGATTTCAGCAGGGCACTGACCACAATGCGAGGGACCATCGGATACCTTGCGCCGGAGTGGATCTCGGGGGTTCCGATCACACATAAGTCAGATGTCTACAGCTACGGCATGATGCTTCTTGAGATCATATCAGGGCGAAGGAATTCAGAGATAATTAAGGAAGGGGAGTTTACCTACTTCCCCATCTTTGCTGCCGTCAAGGTCCATGAAGGAGATGTGGTGTGCCTGCTGGACAGTAGGCTGGAGGGCGATGCGGATGTGGAGCAGCTGACCAGAGCTTGCAGAACTGCGTGCTGGTGCATTCAGGATGATGAGGATCATAGGCCAATGATGGGGCATGTTGTTCACATGCTAGAAGGTGTTGTAGACGTCCAAGTACCACCCATTCCGAGGTCTCTACAGAATTTTGTGGGAATGGATGATTGCTCTCACTCTACAGCCTTCTATACTCTTTGAAAGGCTACAGACCTCATTCTGTTTGTCGATGAAGTATCACAGTTTATATGTATCTTTTGTATTTTCTAGACTGCACTCCTCCCCTATTTATTTCCCAAGGTTCGGATAAGTGGTTGTTGCGATTCATTATACTTATAGTGATATCCTGCAATTATCCCCTATTTATTCCCATGGTTCTGATGAGTTGCGATTCATAAATCCTTATAGACTTCCTGTGATATCCTGCAGTTTTAAGCGAACGCCCTCACTTCCTTTCTATGCTGGCTGGCAAAAGTGTGAACTACATATAATTCCAATTTAAGGACTCAGTCCAGTCAGTGGTGGATTACCAATCCTTGCATCCCCAATCCCCAAACTTCAACTAAAAACTGTAAATGGTGTTGTAAGCATACCTTCAACATTGAGAGTTTCAGGACTGCTGTTGGCATATGAGGGTTTTTAGGCATGAAGTTATTTGTCTAAAAAAAAGGCATATGCAGTTATTATTCATAGTTATTGTTCAGAATTCATCGAATTTGAGTATTTGTTCAGAAAATTGAAGTGCTCTACTACTCTTTGCTCATGCTGTCAATCATAATGGGAGGATTGCAAGGCACTATTAGCAAGAAAATTGCGACATCGTGTCTCCAAGGCCTGAAACAAAAGCGCCCCTGCTTATGCAGAGACGAAATTTGGGAGTTCACGTCCTCCTCTGTGAACCACCGCAGATACAACCACAGCGCGCCACCCACCATTAGCTCAGCCACTGAATTAGTGATGCTGGTCGTCCTAGCGCAACACAGATGAGAGGGGTCGC
This sequence comes from Triticum urartu, assembly GCF_003073215.2. Taxonomy (NCBI): domain Eukaryota; kingdom Viridiplantae; phylum Streptophyta; class Magnoliopsida; order Poales; family Poaceae; genus Triticum; species Triticum urartu. The sequence continues at coordinate 10,207 of NW_024116694.1, forward strand.
GCAGGTGAGGTGCAGGAGACACATCCTAGTGGTTTCCTTACTTCCTGTGGACACGAGCTGCAGTTTAGTTTTGGTTTCGGTTAATTGAGGGGGAGCCAGGTGATCTGCAAATGTTGTACTAAGTTGAGATCATGGGTTCAATACTCAAAATCCCATTGTGCTGCAATAGTCTGTGTCGTGTTACAATTCGAAATAAATACGTGTTGTGCTAATAAGCTCTGTTACTCTGTGTTTCAGTCACGTACAACAGTTTGATACTCCTCAAAGTTTTGGTCATGAACACCCTTTTTGTAATCCAACTGAGATTGACAACAATAACAAAGACCGTGGCAGCGGCAACATTTAAAAATACATGCTTTTATCCCACATGATTTCTTTCAAACTATGTATGTAATTTTAAGAGGATCAAACAATACACTACTAGGCAATCCAAGTAAAAAAAGAGCAGATGTCATTTGTTAATTTTCTCTCTCTTAGTAATTCATATATCATGATGAGGCAGTCCATACTTGATGTGTTTCAAATAAACACGAGGATATTTCAAAAGTAATTTGTATACTTCCTCCATTCTCTTATACAAGGTCACTATCAAAAATACATTTTACATCAATACAAGGCCACCAACAGTAATCGAAGCAAAAATTAATGATGTTTTCTTGTACTAGCAACTTTTTAATACTTACATGCATGTAGTCATAATGACACTTAGCTACTTCCTTCCCATTCATTTTTTTGAGAATCACGGGGGGGGGGGGGGGGGGGGCCCCCCCC
>NW_024116695.1:0-9749 GCF_003073215.2 Triticum urartu
CCTGATCGCCCCTCTCCCGTACAGGATCACGAGAGGCGGGGTTCCGGAGGCCTGCTGTCACTTCTCGCGGTGCACGCCGGAAGGAGGGATGGAGAAGACTTGCTTGACGGCGCAATGATCTGGAATGGTGGTGAGAAACCATACGAAGCGGCGGCGGCTAGGGTAGACATCTACCTGACTATATAGTGCGGGCCGGGTAGGTCGTGGGAGTAAACCGCACGTCCGAGTCATCACGATCCAAAAGAATCGGAAATGGTTCAGTAATTAACGCGTCCGTTAATTATTAATTAATGACTCATTAATTTTCCCATGCAGCAAAAATATAGACAACGTGCATAGCTCTGTCCTCGGCTCAATCCCGCAACCCGCGGCGTGGCGCGTCGTGACGAAGCGTGGCGTGGCGAGCGAGGAGGAGGAGCGCGCGTGTAGGTCTCCTCTTCTCATGCTCATACAAGTGGTAGAAGAGCTCACCTTGCTCCCCTTATAAAAAGGTGCAACTCTCTCTCAACTTCCGGGGTGGGACTAAACTTTAGCCTCACTCACTCCACTCACATGTGTGCATGAATGGGCCAAGAGAATTTCAGAATTTTAGTTGGGCTTTGGGCCAAAGGCCTACTAGCAAAATTCCAACAGTACCTGCTCGCCATACTCATCTCGGTCGCCTTGGCGGGCCTCATCGCCGGCTTCCTCGTCCCGCGCACGCCCAGTAGTACAGCCTCTACTGCTGGCAGACCGCTCTGGTCTTCTTCTTCTCCTCCGCGATCCTCTTCGGGTTTCACACACAGAAGTTCGGCTTGTCTGGTTTGCCCCAGAGGCCAGATCGCCAGGGCCAGCTCGGCGGTGGAGGAGACGGCCGCTGTTGATCAAGTTTTGCTATAGGCTGCAGCATGAACATAGATAGATCGATATATTAGTGTCTAGGCATCGTGCCGCAAATCACTTGATTAATTAGTTCATCGATACTCCCTCCATAGTAGTGATCTAAATACCCTTATATTTCTTTCCAGAGGGAGTACAAAACACCATCGGAATTCTGAATTCTCATTCACTATTGCAACTTTATCCCTACAACACAAATTGCAGCTCGATGTTTGTATGTGTGTTCTCAACACATTTTCTCAAAAATATGTGGCATTCACGAGACACGAAATGAGAAACTGGCACAAGCACCAACACGGTTAGCTATCTCAAAAACAATCGACATGCAACCAATCTGTGACGGTAGATTGCAGTGAGCATCATTCCAAAGCAAAGTACCTCCACCAAAGTTACAATGGAAGTGTGTAAAGTGCCAAACATATATGGATGCACAGAGCTTTCAGCCTTTCAAAAGCGCAATCAGGTACACCTACAGGTAGTATGCACCCCACTGTGAATATTAACCGCATCTCTCTTCTCTTTAAATAAAGTGCCATGAGGCTTTCCCTTAATAAAAAGAAAAATCACATCTCTCTTCTCTCCTACTTTCGGAGCAATGACTGCCTTTCTAGAAGCCTTCTGCATCTTTTTGCCCCTATAGAATTGACGGGACTTACGACCATAGACCGGCAGTCAAAATTATGCATGACCATGAATGAACTTTCAAATGATTAGAAGAGAATGGCCAATCTATCCATGCGTATGTATTTTGAGATTTCATCTCCATGTATGCAAATCAATGTAAAGTAATGAAAAGATACTGGTTGCGTTTTGAGAAAAGGAGACTTCTATGATCCTTTGCACCATATGAAGCCCATACAACTACAAAAGAGTTCATGCTTAGATTCAATGGTTGTTTTTTTTATATAAAGAGTTGGTTCCAGTTTTTACACCCATGATTCAACCAATTTTGAGAAAATGCAGTACACTAGCCCGGAGTATTCAGCAGCTGCCCATACAAAAGTGGACACAGAAATGGACAATATTTCATTTGAGGTATATAGAGTTAGGTGCATGTAGCCCCTTAGATGTAAAGGCATTTAGCAGGACCACTCATAATTTAGGTTCTGAATTGAACAGAGGTCTGTATAGAAGTACAATTGTTACAATAGCGCCTGAGTTTCCTTCTCATCTTATCTTTGTTTTATGGGAAGCAAGAGCAAACGATTTGTACATCTGTGCTCTAAATTTGATAAGTATTCCCTCTGTCTCAAAATGTAAGACGCATTTTGAGAAAGAGCGAGTATCATGTATACCATACTGTACGAAATATGTATCTGGCAACCGTGTGGCAGATTGCAAAAGATCTACCGCATCCAGCGCCGTCGGATCTGGCAACCGCTCGATCTGCATCTCCGTTCGCGACTCCTTCGCCCGAGCGCCCAGGCATGGCGCCGCGAGCACGCACCCCTCGAGCACCAGCGCCTCCTCAAGTCACCGCCATAGCCTGCTGCTCCGGCGACAGCTCCTTCCACGGCCAACACTCGCCATAGGCTCCGGCGAGCGCCGACTTCAAGATAGGACACTTTGCATCGATCTCCTTCATCTTTGAACAATAAGTTGTGTGCTCAACTAAAATGGATTCGCAATGAAGAGATCTACGACTTTCATGTTGAAGTCCACGCGATTCGTAGCCTAAATCAACAATTATGATGGATAATTGGGAGTTCTTTGTGTCTGTTTTTAGTTTTCAGTTTTTAGATACAGGTTTGGTTGGTTGAAGGTTGAAGACAACATTTTCTGTGGGCTTCAAAGAGACAAAAGAGTTGGGCTGGGCCCAATGCTGGGTAGAGGCCCAGTTAGGAAAACTTGATGTTGGCTAAAGAAAACATGTTTTGTGGGTTTTTTAGCTTCACTGGTGCATCATTTGTACTACATTTTAAGACCTAACGACTTACGTATAAATATCATGCTCACTTTGACCGAAGAAAGATTGATGTAGAAATATACCCTCGGTAACTTCTATGTAAATATCATGATAATTTATATACAATTGATCTGATAATTTACGTACAAACACCATGATAAATTTGACATAGAAAATTATTATTGAAAACAAACCCCGGTAACTCTATGCAAATAGCACGGTAATAATACGCACTGTAGACATGATAACTTGCGCAAAAACACCGCGATAATTTTGAACCAGGGAAAAAAGTTACTAGAAACATACCCCGCAGACCTGATAATTTTACCCGCAAACATCGTGGTAATTTTGACCCGAGGAAAAAAGTGGTTGAAAAACATAACCACGTTAACTTATGTGTAAATAAGATGATAATTTACGCTCCGCGGACTTGATAACATACATACAAACACCACAATAACTTTGACCCCAAGGGGTGTATTACAAATGTGCCACTGGTAATCTCTATGTAAATAACGTGGTAATATAAGCACCACTTAACTGATAACTTACATACAAAACATGATGATAACTTTCTGACTCGGAAAAATTTTTGTTGAAAAACATATGCTCACTAATTTATGTGTAAATAGTATGGTAATATATGTGTCACATTCCCGATAATTTACGTACAGAACACCGTGGTTCCATTGACCAAACAGGAAAAAGTTGTTTAAAAACACACCCTTGGTAACTTATGTGAAAATAGCATGGTGATATACGAATAAGCACCGCGGTAACATTTTTTTGCGAAGGGCAAAAGTTGTTGAAAAAAATACACTCGATAGCTTTGTGTGTAAGTGCCATGATAATATACGAACTGTAGATTTGATAACTTGGGTATAAACACCACGGTAACATTGACCAAAAGGGTGAAGGTGGTTGAAAAACATACCCTTAGTAAATTGTGTGCAAATAACATGTTAATACACAAACCGAAGAACTGATAACTTATGTACAAACACCGTGATGATTTTTTCGGGGAAACACCGCATTAATTTTTGACCTATGAGAAAAAATTATTGGAAAATTTATCCTAGTAACTTATGTGAAAATTGCATGATAATATACGTAGTGAAACTTGATTACTATATAAACATCGCGGTAATTTGAAACATGGGATGTAGTATGTCAAAACTTCATGTTTTTTTGTCCTCTTTTTGTATGCTATCAGGCTTCTTCTGAAAACCATAACGTACACTCAAAACGTTGTGGTAACTTTCACGAAGGGGAAGGGTGTTGTTCAAACATGCCCCCCCCCCGGCGCGCACTTTAAATTTTGTGCAAAATTACGATGTTGCACATGTTAAAGTTACTAGGATTTTCACGCTGTAGTTACCGACCTTCTCATGATATAGTTACCAGCTTTATCATGTCATTTTTTAACCAGGGGTGTTAATGTTTGAAGTTATCAGCATGCACATGTCATAGTTATCATGCTGCTCGGCCAAAGTTATCAAGCCTAAAATTAAGCTTTTCGTTGACATGGTAGAAAGAAGAAGGGTTCAAATTTCGTTGTTTGCATACTATGGACAACAACTTAAGATGGGTGAGTTGGTTATTAGTCATAGTGGGCATGCATTAGACCTGAGTTCAAGTCCTCTTTTAAGCACTTTATTATTTCTTTTTCTTCCCACCTAATTAGCTAGCATAAAACCGGGAGAGAAAAAACGCTTTGAAAATAAAAATCGGGAGGAAAAAAAATTGATGGAAGCCTCCTACGATCGAGTCGAGTTCAAACGCTCGTTCGATCAAGCGGAATGAGGCCTTCTATATGCATCAGTTATCTATAAGGATCGGTGGTCTGGTAGTTTTGCTATCCACCACACGTGTGCCAAATATGACGGTCACATACTGTAATATACAAGAAAAACTTTATATATCTTACATCAGCATGAAACTTCCGTTGGATGTCTGACAGTGTCCATTTTTGCTTGACGGATTCATGTTGCTGTTTGGCTATCTCAAGGTATGCTATGAAACTGTACTGCATTTTTCCTCAAGGGACACTTCCATATGTGCTACAACAGAAGTTTCTGATAAAAAGGATATTGGGTATTTAACTCTAACTGAGGGCATTCCTCGTCAGAGATTCCTTTTTTCTTTATAGCGAAGAGGATTCCATTGCCGCGCCCCTGATTTTATTCAGTACGGTGGCAGCATTTTTCATGTTCATTCTCTCAGATGGTGTTTCCTTTGAGCACAAGATTCCGATTCTTATAACAGAAGCTAAGCAAGCTAATGCATTATCCAACCTTGCATCATCATCATATGGATGCTGCACCTGTAACAGAGCCGGGTCGATGATTTCTGGTATCCTGTCAGGGCATGCCATTTCAGCAAACAAGTGCAGACTCAACCCATCTCTGAACATATCATCAGTTGGTGCCCTCCCTGTGAACATCTCCAACAGAGTGATCCCAAAGCTGTAAGCATCACCGACAACTGATACTTGCCCCCCTAATCCATATTCTGCAAGGAAAGTTTCTCGTTAATAATTCGTCATAGTAACAAATACAAAACGGGTGCAGAACCAAGTCGGTCCAGTTTATTGAGAAATGAGAGTACTGGTACTACCTGGAGCAACATATCCTATAGTTCCTCTTATCCCGACGGAGCTCCCGGAATTGAATCCAGATATACCTGTGTATTCACCAACCAACTTTGAAAGCCCAAAATCAGCAACCTTGGCAGTCCAGTCACTGCCAAGGAGGATGTTGCTCGGCTTCAAATCACAGTGGATTACTGATGGCCGACTATTGTTGTGAAGATAGTCTAGCGCATCTGCAACATCAACCGCTATGTTCAGCAGCTGGACAATACTCAACTTGTACCACTGCTCATCTGCTCTTGGATGCAACCACCTGTCAAGGCTAAAGTTAGGCATCGAGCTGTGGCGCGCTGCGGGCGCGACAAATCTAGAGCCCCCGTTCGGGGATACGTTGGGAGATATGTAACTTGGAGCTCCTTTTTTCCCCTTTCTCTCCGTTTTCTCTTCTCTTTAATCCTTGACCTACGGGTCACCCACCCCATGTTTTGTTTCCCAATTGCTCTCTGCTAAATCAATGCAAAGCCAGGAATCTCTGGATCTTTCAAAAAAAAGTTAGGCATGAAGTCGAACACAAGGGCTCGGAAGTCATTGCCATTGGGGTCAATGCTAGAGCAGCAAGTGATGATGTTTATCAAGTTCCGATGTTTAACTCGTCTGAGAGCTGTACATTCTGCCAAGAAATTTCTGGAAGAACCATCTTGGTGAAGAGTGAACACTTTCACGGCCACAACACCATTCCTGGCCGATGGAATAGACATGTTTCCTTTATACACGGAACCATATTTTCCTGCACCTATCAGCTTGGCAGGTGCAAAGCCATCTGTGGCTTCAAATATTTCAAAGTATGAAACTCTGGGATACTTTTCACCCAACACACCGAGGCCAGCAATCTTCATCTTGCCCACTGTTATTTTCCGCTTGAACATAAAGAGTGCAGAGACTAACAGACAAAAGCATATAGCACTGCCGGCAACTGGAAGCAGAATACCAAGCAGCAATTTCTGTCTCTGCTTATGTGGCTTTACTTGACATGGAGGCAATTTCAGCTCTAGAATGCTGCCACAAAGTCCATTTTACCAATCAGCGAGAATCGACTCATGTTTGCAAACACACTGCTTGAAGGCACCTCACCATCCAGATGGTTAAAGGAGAGGTCTAGCTCAATCAAAGCACTTGAGTTTTGAAAAAGTGGTTGAATGACCCCAGACAGGTTATTTTGTGCTAGATATAACTGCTGTAACCCATTGATTTTGGCCAACTCTCATGGGATACTTCCAGACAATTCATTTTTTTTAAGATTTAGTCTGCTCAGTCCTCTCAAATTACCAAGTGATGGGGGAATACTCCCTGTGAAGGAATTATCATCCAAAGCCAGGTGCACTAAGCTTGCACAATCCCCTAGTGTACCTGGTATTTCTCCTGACAAGTTGTTTTTTGACAGATCCAAACTTGCAATATTTTTCAGCTTTCCAACTTGTCGAGGCAGGACACCTGACAAATAGTTATTGGACAGAGATAGAAAATCTGTCAAGAAAGGAAGGCCAAAGATCTCATCAGGGATAACCCCAGTCAGTAGATTAGAGGATAAGTCTAGGCTAGGTAACTGCTGCAAGTTTGCAAGGCTTTTAGGAATGGGGCTGTCGATTCTATTGTTGGACAAGGAAAAATTCTGCAGCGGTGTGAGGTTGCCGAAAGAAGATGGTATATGTCCGGAAAGGTCATTCTGTTGAAGCAACAAAATTTGCAGGTTCTTCAGTCTCCCAATCCCCTCTGGAATAGGACCATGCAGATTGTTCCCCCCTAACTCTAGGTCATTGAGGTTGACAAGATTTCCGATACCTGAGGGGATCGTCCCAGTGATTCTGTTTCCTGCCATGCTTAGCCACTGGATCTGCCTTGAAAAATTAGCTACATAACCTGGAAGTACCCCTCCTAGGTCGTTTTTGTTGAGATCTATCAATTGTAGACGGGTGCAATTTGTGAAAAATCTCAGGAACTCCCAGCCCTCAGCATCATGGGCTTGCAGCCTGTTGCTTCCCAACTCAACACGGACAGGGCATAACTTCCCTATCTCGGGGGCCACCCTCCCATGGAAGTTGTTACGGGCAAGGCTTAGCAGTTGCATCTTTGTGGAATTGGCAAAGGAACTTGGGATCCTCCCGGACATGTGATTGTTGCCCAAATGGAGCTCCTCCAGGATCGGTAGGTTGACACCGACATCAGACGATAAGCTGCCTTGTAGTTTGTTGGACCCGAAACCAAGATACTGAAGAGATGACATGTTGAAGAAGAGTGGCGGAATTGTGCCGGAGAGATTGTTCCTGGCCACTTGGATGAGCTGGAGATGCGGAAGGCGGGAAAGGCCCTCAGGTATGGGCCCTTCCAGTTTGTTTCCATAGAGTGATAACCTCGCAAGCGAAGACAGGTTGCCGAACGAAGGAGGGACACCTCCTACAAATTGTTAGTGGTAAGATAGAAGAGTTGCAGCCGAGACAGTGACCCAAGAGCAGGAGGGATTTCCCCCCATAGTTGGTTCTTACCCAGGGTCATGGACACGAGGTTGGAGCAGTTGCAGAGCTCGTGAGGAATCTCGCCGACGATCGAGTTTTTGACTAAGCTCAGGTGGCGCAGACGATGGAGACGGCCGATTGTACGCGGTATCTCCCCGGAAAGCATGTTGGAACCGAGCCGGAGAGTCCGAAGAAAAGTGACGTTACCGATCGCCGGAGAGATGCTGCCTGCGAGGTCTTTCGAGGGTAGAGACAGGGACACCACCCTGCCTGGGTGGTGGAGGCTACACGCGACGCCGGCCCATCGGCAGTAGTCGGTGTTTGTGCTGTTCCACAAGCTCAGTGAGGCTGAGAGGTCAGACAGCCCCTCCTTGAACGCCAGCAGCGCTTCCCGATCGCCGGACTCGCCTTGGAGCGAGGAAGAAGACGGCATCCGCAACAAGGCGGCGATGAGGAGGAGGAGCAGCTGGCGGACGTACATGGTGGCCATGGCTTCTAGTTCTAGTGTGTGCGATGTATGATCAGGTTTTTCTTTTCGCTGGTCAAGCTGGAATGGACTCGTCCTCTCTGTCGTCAGGTTTAAGGAATTGCTTAGTGCTTTTAATAGTTGGTGGTTTGATCATTCGCAAAGTACCAGAGGAAAGACTAAATTGCAACTGACAAACATCAAAAGTAACCCCCCCCCCCTCAAAAAAAAGTAATGTTTAAGGGGATGTGACCTAAATACGGTCCAACTAACAAGCAGAAAATGAATCGTGGCGAACACACACATGTATCATGGCTTTGCTGTACATATGTGGAAATTCATTCCATGGGCAACGCACGAAAAGACCGTTGCCATGTGGTCTTCAGTGGATGTCACTGTCTGGAAGTCTAGAACTCTAATGCAACAGAACTTTGAGCTGGCCCTTGCTTAGCTTGGGAGGAAAGATTTGTGATGGAAAGTAAATTTGGATTTGTGAGCTTCCATCAGCTTAATTTCGACCAATGGAGCCTTAGAGCAACTCCAACGGGGCGACTCAAATGGACGCGTGCTTTGTCCGTTTGGGTCGGCCAGGCGGGCGTGCGTGTCCGCATTTTAAAATGGATCGGTTTGACCGCCCAACGGGGAGGCCAACCCAAATATGCCGGCGTGAAAAAAAAATTGCATGAAATAAATATAATAAACATAATTAAACATAAGTGGCCGGTCAAACGCCAGCCAAAGTCCACTTAGATCTAATTAAACATTAAAAAAGTCTACGCCCGTCTGCTTCCGCCCCGCACGCTGCTCTAGACGTCGTCGGCCTTGCCCTTGCCCTTGTCATCGATGTTGCCATCATCGGTGAGGTCGATGAATATCAGAGTAGGGTCAGCCCACCCGAACGCCACCTGGTATGCTGCCAGGGCAGCCTCTCCGGCGTCTGCTGGGGCGGCGGCATTGCGGCCAGCCGCGCGCGCTCCTCCTCCTCCTCGAGCCGGAGTGCCTCTGCGTCACGTTGGAGCATGGCCTCGTAGCGCATCTGCTTCTTGCCATCGGCCTGCTCCTGGCGGAGCCAGTGCTCCTTCCAGCGCTCGAGGTGGGCCACCTCCTGCTCTGGCGTCGCGGCAAAGTGGACAGGAGGCACGCTCACCCACTTACGGTACTGGCCCGTCCACGAGTAGGCCTCCTTCGGCCAAGTGGGTGGAGGCGGGGAGCGCTTCCGCGTCGGCTCCTGCTCTGGCTCCGGCTTGGGCGGCGATGGTGGCGGTGGCGGCACAAAGAGCGGGTGTGTACGGAGTCCCCCGCCGCCGACAGGGCAAGGACTTGCTCCAACCCATCCCAGTGTGCGTCCTCTTCGAGGCGGCTAGCCTCCAACGCGTGCTGCAGGGCCTCCTCAACGGC
>NW_024116696.1:0-30828 GCF_003073215.2 Triticum urartu
TCGTGATCGTTCCTTAGCCGTGTGCGGTGCCCCCTTCCACCATATTCCACCTCGGTCATATCGTAGCGGTACTTAGGCGAAGCCCTGCGTCGGTAGAACATCATCACCGTCATCATGTCGTCGTGCTGACGAAACTCTCCCTCAACACTTTGCTGGATCGGAGCTCGAGGGACGTCACCGAGTTGAACGTGTGCAGAACTCGGAGGTGCCGTATATTCGGTACTTGGATCGGTCGGATCGGGAAGACGTACGACTACTTCCTCTATGTTGTGTCAACGCTTCCATTGCCGGTCTACGAGGGCATGTAGACAACACTCTCCTCTCTCGTTGCTATGCATCACCATGATCTTGCGTGTGCGTAGGAAATTTTTTGAAATTACTACGTTCCCCAACACTTACATTTTCAAATATAAGTATAAGGTGTATCGTCTTCAAGCCTAGTGTGATGGTTCGGTTCACCGGCAACAATCTCCAGCGCTACCACGCCGAGTGCAAACACGTCAATCTTCTTAGCCGTGTGGCCTCTCATGGCGTACTCAGGTCCATGGTAGCCACTAGGAGAAGGAAAGCCAGCCAATCGCCGTGAGGACATTTAATTTTTTTTCACAAACTCATGAGGGTGATGTCGATGGAGACAAATTAAGACATAGGCTGGGAGTTATTGTGAACATCTTAGGATTCCAACAATCAACTTTCTGCATCCATTGGAGAACCTCAATATCCACAGGCTGGATTTCACCGCTTAGCATAGAGGTAAAGTGCCAAAGTTTTGGAAGGAATTAGAAGGAAGGGACCTCAGTATTTTCATGTGAATTTGTGATGACAATGATGTCTGAATATTGTGAAGACTGATTTTTACCTGAATATTGTGAAAGCAGATTTTTACCCAAAGTGTGTGGTCTAAGAATGAATTGGTAGTAATTTGGTTAGATTCTATAGTATATTAGTAAACTATAAGGTGAAGTGTTCTGTCCGCGCTTGGATGCATTCCTTCCATCATGACTTTGCCTAGTAAAACCCAAACGGCAGATAGCGGTGAATGATCAATAGAAGTAGGGAGTAATAGGCGGCCACTTTATACCTGATTTTGCGATCACCAGATTGACAGGCACCATTCATTTATTTGAAATGATTGTTTTGCTTGACAACTCAACTGATACAAATGTACACAATTGACCTCTCGAGAGAGAACGAAATTAACTCCCATGACAACTCAACTGATGCAACTATTTAGGCACATTAGTCCTTTATTTTTGGTTTATACTCATAAGTTTTTCAAATGTGAACCGTTGAAGCCAATTTCCCTGGCTCTCAGGTGTGGCGGTGGTCTCAATTTTTTTTTCTAAAAGAAAATACCCCTTTTCTTCAAGGTTCATCACTCGTGATAAAATAGCATTTTCCCCTCGCGCGCTCATATTTGTTTCGTCATCCTATTTGAGTTGATCATCGTACTGTAATGTTTTACCATATCATTTGGCTATGCATTTAATTTCTGAATCATGAATCGTGTCTAGGGAAAGTAGTATTTTGAGGTTTTGATTAAAATCTTGTCTCACAGGTCCAGTAACTAATATCCACCTAGTAACACCTAAAATATTATATCTATGTAATCATCTGATGTGTTGAGTTAAATCTACATAGACATTGTGATTCCTGACGAAGCAACTTCTCTGTTATCATTTCCATGTGCAGAATCTGTACCTAGAAGCTCTGAAGTTGAGGTTGAATTGAATCAGTAGATGAAATATTGTAGCTGCCAATGGTGAAGATGGTACGACAGCTGCAACTTCAACCGTTCCATTTAGGGTTTCCTCCATGTTCCCATTCCCACTGCTCTCAGGCTCTCTTTTCTTCCTCTTCTCAACTAGCGTTCTAGATCTCAGATTATCTAAGTATGTGCACACATATTTATGAATTAATCTATTGTGCAGGAGAAAGAGAAGAGGAAGGAGTGCTCAAGAACCATAGGAATGGGAGGCATCGGGAAAACACCAAACATAACATTTGCACCCCCAATACTAGAGGTGAAAACAAATAAGTTTGGCATTCCTCCATATTCCCATTCCTAGCGCTCTTAAGATCTCTCTTTCGTCTACTTCTTCACAGCTTACTCTCAGTGCTTACGAAACTCTCAAATAAGTAAACACTAAGCTTAAAGTGTTGGACTAAGTGTTTCAAACTATAAATAGACTGTAGGCAACTCTATAGAGAAACTTAAGAAGAGCAAGCATGGAAGACTCACAGTGCATGTGGCACCATTCTATAACCAGAGACAATGGGGCCACACAATAACTGGGCCTTGTCCTATTGTCATGTACTCTTAATTCACATCACATGCAGGGAGATCTTTTGCTTACCAACATCCGAAATCTGATATATCATTTTATCAAATTGTGCACATATATAGAACCAAATGTTATGGGTAAAATATAAGAATAATATGAAGCAAAAAAGGTAGCAAGCAAAATTTATGATCTAAAAGAAAATATGAATTTTTACAAATTAAACATAGGAAAAATATGAAAGGATGGAAAAGAACATTTCGATTACAATTGGTACACATGGACTTCATATATTAGCTACACTAGAATAGATGATAATGTGATCAGCCCATGATTAAACAGATTATGCAGTAGTAAAAATAGAACGGTTGTACATGTCATTTCTAGAGGAAACAATATACATGTTTGTTGTTCTGTAAGTAATTTTGCATCCAAATTATGTAGGCTACACACAGATACATAGGATAGATAGGAAAACAAGAATCATCAGCCATGATCCCTTGGTGGAAGCATATTGGTCAAGACGTCAAGTACTTGTCTAAACTCACTATCCACATCAATTCAGCATGGTTCACCTAGGCAATACACTGCACCACCTAGTATTTTGGGGACAAGGTTCAGACACAAAGTAAGAGTGAGATCCTTAAGATAGCTCGGTACTTCTTCTAGCCGCAAAGTACTTCACAGTTACAACCTTGTGGCTCGGCCACCATCCCTTGGATCAAATCACCCAAGTTGTGATGTGAACATGCATTGAGGTTCGAGAGTGGAGAAAATAAGTTGCGCGTCTAAATAGTATGTTAAAAACACAGTGTTATGCTCAAGTGTACAAATTCCATTGGAGTTTAGAATTTGTGAAGCTGTTGATGAATCATTTCATAGTTATGGTTGCTTCTTGCTAGTATGTGTTACTTGTCCATTTTTTATGCCCATGTGTGAACTCTATAGGAACAGTTTATGTGATTTAAGATCATTTTACAGGGTGGAAGCTAATTAATGCTAAAGATAATCTGAAATGCATATAGTTTACATGTTATGTTTGCTAATTAGAATATTTCCCACTCTGATTTCTGCTCCTATTCTTAGCTTCAATGGTGAGGAGTGGTGTGTCATTGATCTGATTCATATCCAGATTGATTTCAACTTAATGGAACGAGTGAAGAATATGTACCATTGTATGTGTTAAAGTTGTGTGTCTCATCTTTCTTATCTTGCTAAATTTAAAAAGGTGCTAGTGTATGTTTCTTTGACTACGTGGATTTTTTTTCCAGATCTAGATGTATATTTAATTTATATTAATTGCCTTGGAATGATATGGACTCGTGTGCAGAATAATCCGGGGCTAAAACATGTTTTGTTCTATTTGTAGAATTTGAAATGTAGTTTACTATACTATACTATATTTTAAAGTATAAACTAGTTAGCAATCCGCCATCTTACCATACCATGGATTAAGGAATGCCAGAAAAACAGCAAAAAAATAACATTCCTACTACGTAGAGTATATGAACTTGAACCAAATCATGTTATATTATGAATCCTTCTCGTGTTGTGTGATCCAAAAGGAAGAGGAAGGAGCACCAAAGAACAATAGGCATGGGAGGCATCAGGAAAACTCAGACCAAAGCATCCTCTAGTGTTAGATGAGGAATGAGAGCTTTAGCCTTCCATCATGTTCCCATGCACACTGCTCTTAGGCTCTTGTTACTTCATCTTCCTGTCTCACAGTGGACATCTCATATCATATGAATATATCAACATATATGTTTACTTTATTGCTAAACAATCTACCAAACAAATAGTAAGAGGAAGAGCGCTTAAGAACAATAGGAATGAGAGGTATCGGGAAATATGAAATGGGATTTCCACCTCAACAAAAGAGGTAAAGAACCGGTAGGTTACGTTTTTCTATGCGTTATCATTCCCATTGCTATTAAGCTCTCTCTTACTTCCTTTTCCTAGATCGCTTTTGATATTTCACATTGAAGATGTGCACACACACATATATTTGGTTTCTAATCAAAGCCAAGCAAGCCAATTTTGTGTGCCCTTACCACCTTTCTCCCTCTGATTTCTGCTCATACTCTGAGTTAGCAGTGGTATGTCATTGATGTGGTTTACTCTCCAACATGAGATCAATATAAAGAACCATCCTATGTGTTAAAGTCATGTGTCTCATCTTGTTAATTCTGAAAATGTGCTTGTTTATGTTTCTACAAAGGCCCTTTTTGGACATAGAGAGGTATACTTCATATATATATAAGGACTCATGTGTGGAAGCCTAAAAAAGGACCCATGTGCGGAATAATCTGGAGCTACACATGTGTGTCGTTATGGAATAAGGAATGCCAACAAATAAATAAACATAGAAGATAGCAATCCAACTATGTAGGGCTAATGAACTTGATCAAATCATATTGTACTACGAATCATTTTCATTTTGTATGATCCAAAAGGAAGAGGAAGGCACACCAAAGAATAATAGGGATGGTAGGCATCAGGGAAAATCAACCAAAGTATCTTACTTTGTTACACAGGAACTGAGAGGTGAGAGCTTTAGCCTTCCATCATGTTCCCATGCCCACCTTTTGGTCCTCTTCATGTTATCCATATGCATTCTTTTGCTAAAGCGATTTAGCAAACAAAAAGGAAGAGGAAGGAGTGCCTAAGAACGATAGGAATGAGACACATAGGGAAATACCAAACTGAATTGCCACCTCAATACTAGAGGTGAAGAACCAATAAGTTAGGATTTCCTCTATGTTATCACTCCCACTGCTCTTAAGCCCTCTCTTTCTTCCTCTTGCTACCTCATTTTTTGACGTCTGACATGAAATATGTGCACACATATGTTTGGTTTTTAAGCTTCAACAACCAACCAAGCCAAAAGGGAAGAGGAAGGAGTGCTTGAGAACAATATAGGAATGAGAGCCTTGGAAAACACCAAAGTGAGTTCTCACCTCCAACACTAGAGGTGGAAACAAAGCAAGTTAGACTTTTCTCCATGTTCCCACTCCCACTGTTCTTAATTATGCTCTCTTTTCTAACACTTTTCGACTCGCCTTCAAGCTCTCCACTTAACCAAATATGTGGACTCATGTCTATTGATTCTCCACCAAAGCTATTGTATAAGACAAAAGGAAGAGGAAGGAGTGCACAAGGACAACAGGAATGGGAGGCATCAATAAAGGATCCATGAAAAATATTTGCACCTCCAACACTAGAGGTGCAAACGTACAAGGAGGGATTTCCTTCTCTTCATGCTTAATCTCGGAGCCTACAAATCTAACGAATCAAAAACTCTCAAATAACAACCTTGAATTGCTGGAAAAAGTGTTTCAACTTTGAGGTATAAATAACAAGTGGTGCACCATATGGAGAACCATAGGGGAGTGCATGAGGCATAATTGTATTTTCAATGATGGTGGGGCCTCATAATCACGGAGCCCTGTCCTATTGTCCTCTACTCATAAATTAGAGCAACTGAATGGAAATCTCTTTTGCTTACCCTGTTACCCATATCTAAAACTAGTACATAATATCCATATCGGCATGTGCATTTATACAGTATGAAGAAGTGTAGCAATAAGAAGTCATGAGATAAAATAATATAAACCTGAACAAATTAAACAAGTAAACTTGGAAACAATATAGAACAATGGGGGTGGCATTGAAGTGGCAACAAATTTTTACACAGGTATTTCAGAGCCGAGGTACACCATTACAGATGAAAAATATGATTAGTCCATGATTCTAGAGATATCATATTAGTAAAACCAAATGTATATATGCCATTTTATCAAGAGATAAAATGTGTATATGGCTAGGGTTATTGTTCTATAAGTAATTTAGTATCCAAATTATGAAGGTTGTACACAACAACATACATGGAAGGAGGGAAAATAGGAAAATGTATCTCCAAGGAAATCATTAGCCACAACCCCTATGAGGAAAACACATTGTATACATCGGTTCAACATGGATCGCCTAAGCAACATGATGAACCACCTAGTATTTTAGGGACAATGTTTAGACACAAAGAACGAGGTCCTAAGATATTTCATTACTTCTTCCACCCATCAAAGGACTTCCCAGTTACAACCTTGTGCCATGACTTGAAGATCAATCACCGTTGCAATGCAAACATCCACCGAGGTTCAAGAGTGGGGCCTTATCCCGCACGTATAAACAATCTATAAAAAACATCATTTTATGATTGTGTACAAATTCCATTGGATTTTAGAGTTTTCGAAGTGGTTGTTCCTCGCTAGCCTGCGTATGTATCCATTCGTTTGCTATGTGCATGTGTGAGATCTTTAGGAACAGTTTGCTTATTTAGATCATTTTACAGGGTGGATGCTAAAAACAAGCTGCAATGCATGTGTTGTTACATGTTTTATGAGCTGACTATCATCTTTGCCACTCTAATTTCTGCTATGACTCCTATCTACAATGGTCGGCATTGGTGTCTCATTGATACAATTTTCTGTACATCGTGAGTTCAAAGGGAACTAGTGTAGAATCTGCATCATTGTATGTATTAAAGTTGTGTCTCATCTTAACAAGCCTAAAAGTGTGTTTATTTATGTTTCTACAACTAATTGGCTCTTTTCCAGATATAGCGACGTGTACTTCATGTATGTACTATCTGACAGGTAAATTAAATGTCTTGGTGTGTTTCATGGTGCAAGTAGAATCTTCCAAATGAAACAATACTACCAAATTATCAAGTATAAAGCAGTTTGCATGTTAAGCCGACATCTTATCTTGTGAATGGATTAAGGCATGCTAGAGAAACAAAGACTAAAATTAGCAATCTAACTATGCGGGGTGTATGAACTTGAACGAAATCATTTTAACACTATGAATCCTTTTTATGTTGTGTGATCCAAAAGGGAGAGGAAGGAGAACCAAAGAACAATAGGCATGGGTGGCAAGGTTAAAAAAATAGGCATGTGTGGCTACATGAAAACTCAAAACAAAGCCTCTGTTAGACAAGGATCTAAGGTCTTTAGCCTTCCATCATGTTCCCGTGCTCACCGCTCTTAGGCCTTTTTTTCTTCCACTTCCTGTCTCACATTAGACATCTCATATAACATGAATATATGCGCATATATGTTTTTTTTCTGCTAAAGCAATTTAGCAAACAAGAAGGAAGAGGAAGGAGTGCATAAGAACGATAGGAATGAGAGGCATCGGGAAATACCAAACAAAATTTCCATCACAACACAAGTGATGAAGAATCAATAAGTTAGGATTTCCTCTATGTTCTCATTCCCACCGCTCTTAGGCCCTCTCTTTCTTCCTCTTCCTAGCTTGCTTTTGAGATCTCACATTGGATATGTGTGCACATAGCTAAAGCAACCAAGCAAGCCAAAAGAAAAGGAAGGAGTGCATGAGAACAATAGGAATAGGAGGCATCAGGAAACACCAAGCTGAATTATCACCTCCTACACTAGAGGTGAAAACAAAGCAAGTTAGGGTTTCCTCCATGTTCCCATTCCCACTGCTCTCAGGCTCTCTTTTCTTCCTCTTCTCGACTAGCCTTCTAGCTAGATCTCAGATTATTTAAGTATGTGCATACATATCTATGATTTGTGCATTTATCTATTGCGCAAGCCAAAGGGAAGAGGGAGGAGTGCTCAAGAACCATAGGAATGGGAGATCAGGAAAGCACAAAACTAAATATTTGCACCTCCAACACTAGAGGTGAAAACAAAAGAGTTAAGCTTTCCTCCATGTTCCATTTCCTAGTGCTCTTGTGCTCTCTCTTTCTTCCTCTTCCCTGCTTACTCTCGGAGCGTACAAAATCTGAAGAAAAAAGTATCAGGCAACAAGCTTGAATTGCTGGACAAAGTGTTTCAGCTTTGATGTATAAATAGATGTGATGTGCACCTACAGAACCATAGGAAGATCAAGTAATTAAGACACCCAGTGCATAGTATCACTGCAAAGTCAATGACAATGGGGCCCATTGTCCTGTGCTGTACATGTAGAGCATGTGCAAGGAGATCTTCTGCTTACATATATCTGGGAAGCTATTGCATTCATAGAGCAGGAAAATAATTTAGCATTCGCGGCAGAAGAAAATAAAAATACTCTCCTTCGCCCATACTACCACCTGACGATGACAACTACATAGCAAACACCTTGGCGCGCGCACGCACCTCACCTGCCCTCGTCGATGATGGAGGTGAACATCGGCGACGGGTTTTCGGTCGCCGGCGTGGCATCCCCACCTGCAGCGTGGCCATGCCACTCCGTGATGTAGCTCGGCTTGATCACCTCCTCCCCGGCCATGTCGGCGTCTCCCGTGAGCATCGACACTACCCTTGACATGGACGGCCGTCGGTGGGGCGATCCCTGGGTGCAGATGAGCGCGACGCGGATCACCCGGAGCACCTCCTCGCTGTTGAACTTCGAGAGCTTGGGGTCCACGAAGTCCAGAGGGTTGCCGTTCTCGTAAAGATCCCACACCTGAAAACATCAGACAGTTTCAGTGATTGTAGTACAAATTTCAACTGTAGATCTTGCCGACAATACACCGACCAAAGCACAGCTGCTGCTTTACTTTCGAGAACATTTCAAAATTTAACTTTCGAACGTACTGTGGCTTTTATTGATCTTTACCTTTTCAAATATATAAGTTGTCTCCTCTTCAAGCGTAGTGTGATGGTTTGATTCACCAGCAACAATCTCCAGCGCTACCACACCGAATGCAAAAACATCAATCTTCTCAGTCATGTGACCTCTCATGGCATACTCAGGTGCAAGGTAGCCACTTTGGAAAAGGAAAGCCAACCAATCACCGTCAGAACATTTACAAACAAATTTGACAAACTCATGAGGGCTGCGTCGATGGAGATGCACTTACAATGTGCCTGCAACTTTTGTGCTCACATGAGTCTTCTTGTCATCATAAAGCTTGGCAAGCCCGAAATCAGAGATCTTTGGGTTGAGATCGGCATCTAGCAAGACATTGCTGGCCTTAATGTCCCTGTGCACAATGCGGACGCTCGACTCCTCGTGGAGATAAGCTATACCTCTTGCTATGCCTAAGCATATCTCGAATCGTCTTGGCCAGTCTAGGTTCAAGCCTCCCTTTCCTGAAGATAAACATTGAGGGGCTTTAATTTTTATAAAATTAAGGTTCAACACAGCAGAGTCATAGTCGATCTTGAATGAAATCATACCAAACAGCGCGTGATCAAGGCTTCCATTCTCCAGGCACTCATAAACCAACAGCGGTGTCTTGCTCTCGAGGCAGCAGCCATACAACTTCACGAGATTACGGTGTTGCACCCTTGATATAGTCTCTATTTCCGTAGCAAATTGAAGTTTCCCCTGATTAGATGATTCAGAGAGCTGCTTCACTGCCACCACTCTACCATCACTTAACTTACCCTGCAAGGAAGTTGCACTAATCAATTAAGGTCAGGCTTTGACCAGGTTCTAGCAAATGAATACACTTGACAATGATGAATTTACGCATATCATCTGACAGATGTATACTAAGTTCAAGTTCAGATTATGACCAAGCAGTTTCTAAGCATTTACCAAATACAGATATATAGTAAAACGAACCAACCTTGTAAACTGATCCATATCCTCCTTCACCAAGTAGGTTACTGGAATCAAAATTTTCTGTGGCTGATCTTAGCTCACTATAACTGAATACATTTGGTCTTCCAACTATAGTGTACAGCTCTGCACAACAGACAAAAATGATCCTTAGCATAATTCTGTCTACAGGAAAGTAAACAATATGATCCTGGAATATCAAGGAGTACCTTCTAACTCCAATAATATTTTTTTCCTTTTCTGCCTCCATACAAAGACTCCAGCAAGAGCAGCCAGCAAACAAACAGCAACACCAATTACAACTCCAACGATCACACCAGTTTTACTGCTGCTCTTGTTGTCCACAGAGTAATGCACAGTAGGGATGAAATCTGAAAAAAGTTAACTTAGTTTGAGTATGCAAAACAATGAATGATGCTTAGTTGCAATGCAAGACGAGCAATTTAACACAGTTATGATTACATCAAATACAAAAGTGAATCGTGTAGAATTTCTACCCTCATCATGGGTCTTCCAACATTTATGCTAATTTCCAATTGAAATAGAAAACATTCAACTTGTTTAGACATGAATCAACCAGTGAGCATACACTGGCATGAACTATATTACAGAGCACCACTTAATCTTTTTAATGGAAACGGTCACAAAAAAGATTGATTACTAATTTCAAATTGTAAGTATCTTTCACATCAAAGTTTCATGTTCAATTTTAGATATTAAATACACCAGTGGTAGAAGTGAAAAACACTGGCACTATCGATACTACAGTGACATGTTTCCTTGGCCACTGTGTTATACAAGTACTACCTCCGTCCCAAAATAAGTGACGTGGTTTTAGTTCAAATTTGACTTCAAGATGGCAGTGTAGAACAAAGAAGTTCCAGTTCAGGTTCGTACTTGGGGTTGCGCTCAAAGCCGATATTGCAGGCCCATAGTAGCCTTGAGTAGGAATGCAGCAAGTACCCTTGCCAGCCCAGAAGAGATGAATCTCAAGGAAGTTTTTTACCACAGGAACAACATACTGCTTCTTTACAACAACGAAAGATTTCCCTCCTGCAGCCTTTCTTATGTCGAAGTTCTGCTCCCTGCGCTCTCCCTATACAGACACCAATCAAAAGAATGTATTGGTTTCACAGTAGATGAGCTAAAAATATCAGACAGCAGAGAAATTTAAGCTTCTAAGCTACCTGGAGATAGATATCAAAAACTCTTCTCGCTCTGCTTTTCCAAGCTTGGGGATCAGGGGAGTCAAACTCTGCAAACTGAAGTGTCACTGTATAGTTTCCGTTCTCGAGTCCAATGCCATAGTATCTCAAAGATGATGGTGACATCCTTGCTGTTTGGAACAGTCCAGAATCTAGTGTGTTCTGAAATTGGCGTGAACTGTAGATTATGTAACTTCCATTGGGTGGGTCCATGAATCTTCCACTACTGCTAACACCCCAGATAGGTGCACCCCCAACATAATATGATGCAGCACCAAGATTGGCATTATCAGCCTGATACATGGCATTGTCTGAGCCTGATATGGTTCTACTACCACCACAGTCCACCGCTAAGGAGGAAGCTGCACACAAGTTACAAAACAGTAAGGGCATGTACAATGGTTGATAAGATAGTCTTGTCTTAAGTCTTGCATGTAATTTAGAGATGACAAAAAAAAGTCTACAATGGGTCATCTCTTAGCTTTATCTTCAACAACTGGTTATTCCTAAAAATGTGGTGAGACATATTGTGCTAAGAGATCATCTCTTGTCTTCTCTTAAATAAGAGAAGACAAGCCTTTTCTTATGAGTTCTCTCTCCTCCACCTCATCATTTATCCTACGTGGCACTCCTAAGATAGCACCATTGTACATGCCCTAATCTTTACTTGGGAATCTGCAATTAAGGGTCTAAAATTACTGTAGTGTACTAAAAGATGCAAAGAGTTGAAAGCTTACAGTGCGGAGAGCCAAGAGAACAGGGGGTATTTCGCTGAAGACAATTCAACCCAAATGGCAAAACACTGCAAATGGGAAAAAAGTGAATATTTTTCAATTCCACTTACAAGCTCAGATGGATATATTATTCTTCAAAAAACACACTGAGATGAATATTTGTTCCTACATGATTTTGGCAGGAGTAAATGAAATGCAGCAAGTACCTGTTATTGGAGCTATCGATCACAAAGTCGTTTGCCACCAAATTCCTAAAGCACAAAAAATCAGATTTTGTTGCTTAATTCAATCAGACTGGCTATGTATCTTTAATCAGTAATAATCATGAAGCATACAATTGTAGGTTTTTCTGGGTAACCCAAGAAGGAAAGCTTCCTGAGAGGTGGTTGTATGAAAAATCTCTGAAAATGAACACAACAAATTAGTAAGTAGATCGAGACATATTTTCTTGTAGAGGCCAATATGAAGTGAAAATCAAGGAGCATATGGTCATACAAATTGGCAAGTAGAGGAGATTTCGTAGCTGGTAGACTTCCCGAAAGGCTATTATTGCCAAGAAATCTGATGAAGAGGAATATTTGCAAACATTAGAGAAACATGATTCAAAAGAAACATTATGAGAAAATGCTAACAAGTAATGCGCTTACAGATAACTAAGCATAGGAAGATCAAAGATTGACCGAGGCATTTGGCCTGTGATATTGTTAAAACTCAAATCCCTGCACCAATGGGACAAGGAGTATCAGACAACAAAGTACCGCGCTTTTAACTGAAATTATACCATAGTAGAAAGGCTTCCGTTGGACTCTGATTTTTCTGATAAGGAGAATGCTTACAGTAAAGTCAAATTTACAAATTTGGAGAAGTCTACTGATGCAAGTGTGTCAGATATCTTGCTGTTCCTCAATACTCTGCAGGTCAAATAGTTTAATGATCAGGATCTTAAACTAACATGGAAAGGAAAGTAAAAAGCACGTGTCATACAGTTCACCCAAAGATGTCATGTTTCCGACAAATGCCATTGAAGAGCTTCCATTTACAATATCGCCTATTCTCCTGTTATATTCAGACACTCAATGCGTCTGTCAGTGCCACAAGCTTATCTTTGCAATGAGAACACAGCTAGTGAAACTGAAACTACTAAAACTTACAGGCTTGTCAACTTGATAAGATTAGAAAGACTTCTGGGAATCGGTCCTTGAAAAGAGTTCCCTTGGAGCCTCCTACAAGCTCATACATATTTTGTTAACAAAGAAGCAATACAAACCATTTCTATTTATTAATGTCCTTGGCTACCATTTATGCTAAGAAAAAGTTCGAGAAACATTTAATATTAGTGATTGGTGGAGCATATATCTTACAGTTGGGTCATGTTGGTCAAACTCCCAAGAAAGTCAGGTATTTGCCCGGTGAAACTATTGTCTGATGCCCACCTGGATTCACGATGACAAGAGTGTCCTAGATTATTGGTTGAAAGTTGAAACCTTAGTATAAATTACACTGATATCTTGGTTTGGAAAATTACAAGGTTGACAGGTTCGTAAGCTGGGACAGCGCCTCTGGTAGAGGACCAGTGAAGTCATTACTATCAATGTACCTACATTCCAAAGACATACATCATTTTCCATTCAAGAAGACTATTATCGATCTGGACAATGCAGAGAACACTGATGATCATGCGGGCATGTGCAAATGGCAATGTAAAAGTGAGTAAATAGATTACTTACAGCTGTTGAAGTTTTGTCAATTTTCCCAGCTCGTCTGGAAGTGAGCCGTTAAAATGGTTTGAGCCCAATGCACTGAAAGCACGAGATAAACCAGGTCAACACTAGAGCAATATTAAAAAGGAAGTGCCACTAAATCCCTTTTACAAGTCCAAATGCTGCTCGATATTTGAAGAGAAAGGCACTCTGATTTGGTTAGGTTTTCTATTCCAACTGTTTCAGTTTGCATGAACAGGAAGACACATAAAAGAACATACTCTATTGCTCTACTTAGACCGTAGTGTTGCTATGCTGTCTATGCAAAATTCAAGCCCACAGTATACAATGTCATGCACTTTTGTGTGAGTGATTAACTGATTATACTCCCGAACTCATACAACTGATACAAAGAAATGATCAAAAAATTGAAACCTGATTAGAAGATACTATCAATATTTAACATTACTCATCAGAAGACAAGATTGGATCTTACACTGATACGAGATCTGTAAGATTCCAAAGCTCCTTTGGGACAGGTCCGGATAATGCATTGGTGCCCACGGTTCTTGCGACATTAGAGGAAAAGAGTGTGAGATCGGCTGAAATCAAGACGAGTAATGCACAAAAGGTGTTGAGTCGTCGAAAGCCTTACATGTACTTCAGCGCAGTCAGTTCTCCGATGAACGCTGGCAACGGGCCGGTCAAGCTATTTTTCCTGAAGTCCCTGAAATGACAAGATCAGAGACAAACAACGTTAATCACATACATCTCACACCAAGTTTGGGTGATCCAAAACAGGTACATCTAGTCCGCAATGTACCGATCTTTCTTCGGTGCTCGTCGTAACTGAAAACCAATAATTCAACACCAATTTGATAAACTGCACAGTATACTATGGTTGTAGAACTTGGCCCGATTTTTTCACCCAATGGAAACTGGAAATATTTGTGTGGAACAATCGGCTGTAATATTCTAGGCGCTGACTGTTATTAGGTTTATAATCCTCGCCGATATATTTGTGCTCGATGGAGCCAATCCGCACCACTGCCATGTGAAGAGAGCATACCTCCGTTGCAGAACACCGGTGGCGCACTGGGGCCACTCTACTGTCTTTGAAGCTTAAAATCTGAGCAGCAGCGACGGACTCGCCGTTGCGTCGGGCGGGGAGGCAAGCCCACTGCGCCCTGGAAGAGAGCCGGAGCGCGCCGGCGCCGATTCCCGGCAAACCTCGCCGGCTTTTTTTTTTTTTGAGCGAACGACATTTTGGTGGTGGAATGCTGGAATGGAACGATGGATTGAAGGGATAGCCAGATGGGCTGAAAACTATACGCGAGAGGGCCGGGCTGAGCTGAAAAAAGGCATGGGTCCTTTAAGACCCACTGGACCCGGCCCAGTAGTTATCTCGAGTTATTTTTGTCTTTCAAGGTCACCATCACATTTCCCCAATGAGAATCACTCTAAAACAAATCCCCATGGAGAAAAGACATGTCTTTGTCTGTTGACTATCACTAAAGTTTAAGCATAGTCTTTGAACTTTTATACTGCCAAAGATTTTTGGTCCGTCAACTGACAAAACTATCCAATTTTGATTTTGGCACACTGAAAGTGGTTTTGGCGTGACATAAAGGCAGTTTCCCATGAGTTGCAACAAAGTCAATAGAAAAAATGGGAGAAAATCAATAAAATCAGGGAAAATGCAAAAAAATGAGTCCTTTATTTTAAGTTTAGTAATCTGAAGATAAAATGGATAAAATAGGTTATTTTTTTGAAAAACTTAGGAAAAAATTCTAGTGTAGGAAACTAAACATTATTTTAAAATTTTCTAATGAATACTTGCATATAAATTTAGGAAAATGAAACTTTATATTTATCAATAATATTTCTAGAAAAAATATTGGAAAGTATGGTTTTTTAAAATGAATAAATTAGAAATAAACTTAGCAACTTTACAAATTCCATGGTTTTCTAGATTTACTAATTATAAGGCATCCTAGATTATTTTTTCAGACTGTTATGTGTACTAGTTTTCAGAATTCCTACAATCTTAATCCTTTTAATGGAATATTTAAACCCCCCGCCCCTCTATTTTTTTAATTTATTTTTATGGTACATGGACTGCCACTTGTGCTAAACTTTGTCAGGTCATCATCAAGACCTCTTTTGGTAGAGGTAAGAGATGAAATATAGACACTTGAGGGGCAGATGTTTTTGTTATTCGAGTTCAAGTTGATGTACTATGTTTATACTCAGACTAGTAATTCAAATTTACATGAAGCTTTAGTAAAAGAAAATGTTTTTTATGAGGCATGCCACAAACGAGCTCTTACCAGAACTTCATATGGATTAGAATCCTGGGAATCCAAACTCGCATATTTTTTCCCATAAGAGTTTTAATATTCAAAAAATCCATAAACTGTTGTATCGATTCCGAATAACATCAAATATTCATGTTTAATCAGAAAGCAAAATTCATATTTAATCAGAAAACAAAATTCATCCACCACATCGTGCATGCAAGTAATATACATAGTAGTACGTTGAGCTAAGATGTCTAGCTAATCAAGGCGTGGGGTTTTAACTTGGTAATATAGTAGTATTGCTTGGTGAACAGTGGTTGTTGGTGAACACTCTTGAGCCTAGAAGTGGATAGCACATACAGTTTGATGAGGTGGGTGAGGTTCCTCAGCTCTTCCGGGATGGGGCCAGCCGCGTCCAGCGAGTTTATCTTCCTGCTCCACCCAACCAAGAGCAAATTGTTCATCCTCTCCAACTGACCAGCCGAGCCGTCGGCAATACAGCAGACGAGAAAAATATGGAACGGATGGCGAGAGAGGAAGGGCTAGCTTACAGTCTGGTGACGTGGCAGAGGGTGCCGTTCTGGTCGGTGCAGTCGCACTTGATGGCCGGGTTGAAGTTGGGGTTGTCGTCCAGCGGCGTGTCGTCCGTGGCGGCGCCGCTGCAGGGGTTGCCGCTGATGTTCCACGACGCCGGCGCCAACAGCCCCAGCTTCCCCAGTATCGCGTTCACCGCCGCCGCTGCATCCCACCCCGCCAAGACACCGACCATTAACAGAGCTTAACAACCAGAGAAGAGAAGAGCAGTGAATGCGCGCCACTACTAATCCACTGCATACCTTCGGTCGGGTCGGTCTGCGACGGCGGAGCCTGAGCCTGAGCGGCCGCCCTCCAGGAAGAAGATAGGGCTGTAAGGAGCAGCGGCAAGAGGAGCACGGAGCCATGGCGGAGGCACGAGCTCCACCTTGGACTCGGAGGACCCATCTCCCTCCCCTCCTCCCCGTCAGATTGCAGTCCTACTGCCTACTGGAAGAAGAGGCGATGGATCAGAACAATAAAGCAGGCATCCGCTGGAGAAGGAGAATAGAGATATACTCAGAGGAGCTGTGGGAGGAAACATGCAGCCAAGTCCAAGTGGGTACTGGGCGATTGTTTTTTTATGGAGGTGGCGGCCCCTACTCACTCTAGTACTGCAGCACTCCTACTATACTCCTGCGCCGATCAAGCTGCATGCACCTGCTCCTACAACAATGCCGCCAAAAGAAGAGTGAGTTATTGGTACTAGCAGTATTTTTTGCTGTTGTTATCTGGTGTGTTGCTGAATTTTATAGATGAATGCATAAATGCGCGGTGCCCGAATGGAATAGTCTGTTCTCTCAGATGGCTGGCTTGGACCGGGACCAAGAGGCGTGACAAGAACAGTTTTTTTTTTTTTTTTTGCGAGTGATGACAAGAACAGATTGAGCTCACATGAATGAATTCAGTAGAGGCTCATCGTGCTTGCAATTGCTTGTCATTGTCCTGAATTTACATTATTTTTTCTGCTCCTTGATGGTTGTAGCGCAAGTGGGAATATACTGCATGGATCCACATGCACACGGAGCAGGTGGCGAAGCAAATCAGTAGTTGGAATTTCGCATGGACGTTTTATTAAGTTAAGTGAATATGGTGGCAGTTGGGGCATTTCGTAGGATTGGAAGCCGGCTAACACCATCTCGTACGTTAGGTGTGTATTTACATCTCTGTCGAGGGTAATTAATAAGTAGCTTGGTTTGTTAGCGTGGTCGGTCCCTCTCTCTTTGGTTGTCGTGTGCCAACCTCGGCGTGATGCCTGAACATCAGGCATGGATCTTACCATGTTAATCAGGTTGAAGAGAGAGAAAGCATCGACGTTAACCACGAACATCATATCATAATACCAAAAAGCTGCCACCTTGATGAAGGTGGGGGGGTGATGTAGCACTCAACTTGCCCAAATTTAAAAATGGTACCTATTTGCTAATTTTAAATGACCACATGGTTTTTAAATAACATAATGACCTTCAACTTTATCAAGCCGATCCAGACATGTTACCCAACCCAAGACCCAAATGCAATGAACCAGCCAATGCCCAAGGCCGAAGCAACCACCTTAATGCGCTGATATGACTTTGGGCACATCACTCCACCAAGAATTAACGGTCAAGATTCGAGATGACATCTGAAACAACAAGTATATAACTTTCTTCCACCGGACAAAGTTGCAGGAAAATGTTGACGGAGCAACGTCATCAACGCCGCGTCACTGATGTGCACGTTGTTCAGCTTTCAGCTACCGGCGATTTCCCGGAAAGAAAGACCGAAAGAGAGTCAAGCAAGAGACCAAGCGAATCTCTGAAGTGGATACCACCAATTAGTACCAGGTAGCCATCGACCACCTGCTTATGGTCTGGTCTGAAAGCCAGAAATAAAATGCGCTGTCATAAAGAAAATCGCAAAAGTCCAATATCGCCACGACTGGACAGACATTCTTGATTCTTCGCAAGCAAGCACGTGGGCAAGAAGAGGCCACGAACCTTCCTCGAGCTTCCAAAGTTCAAAGTCCAAGCCGAAAATTATTGCAAATCGTACGCGCGTCCAACGAGACCAAAGAATTCAGAGCTTCACCTACACGAGTACACATACAACTTTTACTCATCCTACATACCACCACTGTACAGTTCAATACAATGCCAAAAAAAAACTGCCTGTATCGACACCATCCGTAAGATGCATGCATTCTCAACAAATCTGTAGCGCGAGAGGTCGATCGACATCAACGGGTCGAACTGTATCAGCGGCCTTCGTCGATGACGGAGCTCAGGAACGGCGAGGAGGTTTGGGACGTCGACGAGTGGGGCCTTGGCGCCGAGCTCGATTGCCCACTGACGTCGGTGCTCATGTAGGTGGTGTTGCCGCCCTTGATCTGCCATTCCGTGATGTAGCTCGGCTTGGTCACCACGTCGGGCGCCTCGACGTCGCCCGTCAGCATCGCCACCACCCTCGACATGGGGGGGCGCTGGTGGGGCGAGCCCTGGGTGCAGAGCAGCGCCACCTTGATGGCCCGGAGCACCTCATCGCTGTCGAACTCCTCCAGCCTCGGGTCCACCACGTCCAGCGGGTGGTTGTCCTCGTACAGCTCCCACACCTGAAAACATTCAGGTGATGTTTTATTCAACGAAATCAGTTTTTCCTGTTTTCGTAACTTGTTGCAGGAGACCACTAGCGCACAGAGGGCATCAGTGAGCTTACCCATTCGAAAATATAAACCTTGTTCTCGTCCTTTGTACTGTAGTTTGGTCTTCCAGCTAAAGTCTCCAATACCACGACCCCGAATGCAAACACGTCGATCTTCTCTGTCATATGGCCTCTCATGGCATACTCAGGTGCAAGATAACCACTTCAAGAAGCAGACAGCAAACGCCATCAGCATACATATGAAAATACTACGTAGACATAGGGTCGGAAAGGTGGAAATGCACTTACAATGTACCAGCAACTTTCGTGCTCACATGTGTCTTCTGGTCATCATAAAGTTTAGCCAGCCCGAAATCCGAGATCTTAGGATTGAGATTAGCATCAAGTAAGATATTGCTGGCCTTGATGTCCCTGTGCACAACACGGATGCTAGATTCTTCATGAAGGTAGGACAGACCTCTTGCAACGCCTAAGCATATCTCAAAACGCGTTGGCCAGTCTAGGCTTGACTTCCCTTTGCCTGCAAATGTAGGTTTAAGTTTTTAGTTCTTTATACTAAGCGCGAATCTGCAGATATGTAGCTCCATCAATCAAAAGAAGTTGTACCAAACAGAGCATGGTCCAGGCTTCCATTCTCCAGGTACTCATAAACCAGCAGTGGCTTATTGCCCTCAAGGCAGCAACCATACAACTTCACGAGATTACGGTGTTGCACTCGAGATATAGTTTCTATTTCAGTTGCAAATTCCCTTTTTCCCTGATGAGATTTTTCAGACAGCTGCTTCACTGCCACAAACCTACCATCAGTTAACTTTCCCTGCAAAAAGGCGACATTTTTCACCAATAAAAGTTTCAGGTGTCGCATTGCCAAACATAAATTGCTCCAGATACGCTGAAATAAACACCCTCTCTTCATTTTCGAAAGTTATTGACAAGTACTCCCTCTGTAAACTAATATAAGAGTGTTTAGATCACTACTTTAGTATTCTAAACACTCTTATATTAGTTTACGGAGGGAGTATGTGAAGAAATAGAGATACAAAAAATAATCTGTAGAGGCAGATCTGTCTTCTAATGTTTACGTGTACTACTAGCTTATCTAAAGTTATTTCCAGAACGATAACTTTACAGAAAATCCAAGACTGAAATGTATGGGATGAACCAACCTTATAAACCGACCCATATCCTCCTTGACCAAGAAGGTTATCAGGACTGAAATTATCAGTAGCTGACCTCAGCTCACCATAACTGAGGACATTAGGTCTTCCCACAATACTGTACAGCTCTGCAAGACATCACAAAAGATACAATAAGCTTACTTCGACTACTCCTTTGCTCAGTTAGAATGCAATGTGGTCCTAGTATATCTCATACCTTCTTGCTCCAATGATAGTTTTCTCTTTTTCTGCCTCCAAACAAAGATCGCGGCAAATGCTACCAATCCTAAAACTGCTAGACCAACTATAACTCCGACAATCACGCCTGTTTTACTACCATTCTTCTTTGCCGCAGCATTACGCACTGTAGGGGTGAAATCTGATAAAAAGTTCACTTGTTAGAAACATGTGATGTCAACAAGTCAGTATATTTCAAGTGAAGTTAAATGAAAGGTCCGACTATGTGCAAACTGGTTGGTGTATTACATCTTAAATGTCAGGTGATACATGTATTAGGTATTTCACTTCTCTAAAAATTTCTTACTGAAATTTAACTCCAGACCTATCATCCCTGAGTAGTTTGTTTAGTATATTTGATTTACTAGTTCTCTTGTGAATGTCTAACAAATGTAATAGGTAATACAGTAGTGGCAATAGACTAATTGATATTTCTACGAAGCCTCTCATTTATTTCGATGAACAATATCCAAATGTTTTAGTTTGAGCAAAGCCTGACTAGATGCGTTTCCACATTCCATGGTACTGAAAGTATAATAATTAGAACTTCTATAGCAGTTACGAGTACATCAAGGACTAAATGAAATATGTACAGATCAACCCTCATTTTCATATTGACGCTCTAGTATTTCCCTTTGCTATTATTTCAAGCTGCACAGGGTTACATTCAGCATAACTTAGTATGTATTTCTGCCAAGTTAATCTGGAGAATATATGGTAGTCAGTATTAAAACCATTATTTCAAGTCAAGGAAAGTACTTGGTGTTGCACTCAAAGCTGAGATCGCAGGCCCGTAGTAGCCTTGAGTAGGAATGCAGCAAGTGCCCTTGCCAGCCCAGAAGAGATGAATCTCAAGAAAGTTCTTCGTGACAGGAACAATGTACTGCTTCCTAACAGCAGTGTAAGATTTCCCGCCTGCCGTCTTCCTTATGTCAAAGTTCTGTTCTTTACGCACACCCTATACCAACAAAATCAAGAATAAAATAATATTGGGCAGGTTATAAGCTAATAGTATTGGTTATCACTTATAAGGGGGACAGGAACCTACCTGAACATATATATCGAAAACCCTTCTCCCTGTGCTCTTCCAAGACTGACCGTCTGGGAAGTCAAACTCTGCAAATTGTAGTGTAACTGTATAATTTCCATTTTCAAGTCCAATACCAAAGTATCTTAAGGATGACGGTGACATCCTTGCATTCCGGAACAGTTCTGTATCGAGTGTATTCAGAAACTGGCGTGAACTGTAGATTATATAACTGCCATTTTGTGCATCCATGAACCTTCCAACATTGCTAACACCCCATGTTTGTGCTCCTGTAACATAAAATGACGCAGGTCCAAGACTTGCATCATCAGATTCGTAGAAAGAATTATCTGAGCCTGATACGGGTCGCCTACTACCAGAGTCCACAGCAAATGAAGAAGCTGCAGGAAGATTAAATTATTTAATACCGGTACTAGTTTAGTAAAGCTGCAGTAGCAGGCTTATAGTTCTTCAAGTAGGCATGTGCTTAAATTTTCAAAAGGCAGTAGTCTCACAGTGTGGCAAACCAAGAAAACATGGTGTATTACGCTGAAGGCACCCCCACCCCGTAGGTAAGACACTGCAAATGTAACAGAGTGACACTTTGAACCCAAAATAAAAGCCAAAAGAATCTACTAATTATACTTAAGATGTTGAGGACATATTGAATATGGCCGAACCTGTTGCTGGAACTATCAGCCACGAAATTATTTGTCACCAGATTCCTAAGTAGAAGGAAATTAGACAAAAAATCAGAATGCATTGTTCGTACTTCATAGCATATTAGGGCTTCTTTGCAATAGTTTAAATAAGAAAAGTTAATTTATGCATAAATTTTGAGCTAGTCTGTAGGACTAATGTCTCCTTCCACACACAGTAGGAGCCATAGGCATCTTAAACAATTTTATAAATACTTGTAAGATAAATGCACCAAAACAGTCTATCAGATTTATCAAATATGATTCTAGCATATTTCATCTGTACACTATAAACCTAGCAAGTAAGCTCAGGTTCCTAACCTAGACCAAACGTGCCCTTAATTGGGCTATATTTAGTTGAGAAAAAAAGGAAAGTTTCAGAATTTGGAACTTACAATTGTGAATCTTTAGCCCAAGAAGGAACAGTTCCTGAGAGCTGGTTGTAAGAAAAATCTCTGTACAAAGTAAAAATATGAAAGAACCATTAGAGATTAAATAAACACCTTCCTTCATTTATTGTGTAAATAAAATTAACCACGTTACGTACAAATTTTTAAGCGAAGATCCTATTGAGCTTGGGAGATTTCCTGAAAGGCTATTATTCCCAAGAAATCTAGTCACAACAAAATTTACAAACATTAGCTACAAGAATGATGAAAGCCTTCATTTCATAGAAATATGCTTGCAAGTCAAGATAGTCCATACAAGAAGTTTAGTAACTTCAGATTCAACAAGGTTTGTGGTACTTGGCCTGTGATATTGTTGAAACTCAAATCCCTGTAACAAAAAAAAAGCGAAAAGGAAGGATGTCATCAGCCAATATATAATGGCCTTGCACGAAAGGAATTTGGCTCTAGTTTATTGTGGAAATAAAATGCTTACAGTAAGTTTAAACTCGTCAACTTTGAAAAGTCAATCGATGAAAGCTTATCAGATATCCTACAGTTCCTCAAAACTCTGCAAAAAAAAACATGTTGCATGTTTTAGACGTGACGAACCTGACGAGTTACATCAAATTGGGACTCTAATCTGAGACATTAAGTGAATAACAAGTTATGCATACAAGGTGCTCAAAGATGTCATGTTATTGACGAATGCCAGTGAAGAAGAACTCCCATTTAATATATCACCGATTCGTCTGCACCATAGAAGTAGATTATTAACTGTCCCTGCTGCAACCTTGACATTTAAGAATGACATTTAGCTCTTATCACCGGCAGTAGGCACTTACAAGCTTGTCAATTGGGCAAGATTGGAAAGAGTAGCTGGAATCGGACCTTCGAAAGAATTGCCTTGAAACCTCCTACAATGTCATAGTTCTAGTTAGTCACTTCAAGCACCCTTTGTTGACGGATGTAGCAACCTAGTAGTGAAAGAAAGGACATCTCTATTCTTTGGAAAACAAAAGAATGTGAACATATTTATCTAGAAGTACAACTTACTCCCTCTGTTCCGAATTACTCGTCGCAGAAATGAATGTATCTAGATGTATTTTAGTTCTAGATACATCCATTTCTGCGACGAGTAATTTGGAACGGAGGGAGTACTTCTGAAGAAACGACAGAGTATTCAAAGTGATTCAATGCTTACTCATCACCTTATCGGAAACTAGCACTCATCTAAGCTTTAACTTTTGAAATGACTCTCCCACTTCCACACCAATTTATGTTTTTCAAAGCTAAAGCTTGGCTTGTAGCCTTGTAGGTAATGGAAGCAAACCGCACAAATATTCTCTGAAAACTTTCCCGAAGAAACAAATATTCTTTGGAATTGTGTAAATAACGTATTCATAGTACTTGCTGTGTTTATATTTTTAGAGAAATGCTATAACTGAGATCACTGGCAATCTCACAGCTCTGTTAAACTCCAGCTCCCAATATAATCTGGTATCTGGCCAGTAAAATCATTATCTGATGCCCACCTAAACAAAGAGCAGAAAAGTACAATAAGATATGATAGTGTGAAACGCCTATAATGTCAACAACGCATCAAATATAGGCATACAATATTTTCATTTTCGTAAGCCTGGAAAGTGACGCTGGTAGTGGGCCGCTAAGGCCAGCACTGTCGATGTACCTGTAAGTGATAAATACAAAAACAGCACAAATTAGACATTGAGATGACACTAGTCCAAGCAAAAAAAAAAATCGCTTGGCAGAAGGAAAATGGAGTGCCAGAATTCAGTAAATACGTACATTTGTTCAAGTTTGACCAGGTTTCCCAACTCCAAAGGTAGTGAGCCATTGAATTTGTTTGAGCCAATGCCCCTAAAAGTACACCAAGAATTTCAGATTAGACATGCGAACTTGACAACTACTATAATCTATATTATAAGAAGCATGAAATTTATCATCATAGTTACCCTTCAGCCCGAGTTTAACGCATTGATAAATAGATAAATTACTGAAGGTATATTTCTTACAGTGATACAAGATTCGTAAGGTTCCCGAGCTCCTTTGGTAGAGGTCCAGATAACGCATTGATGCCCATACTCCTAATATGTTCAATAGAGGAAGTGTTAGATTTAATGACAAAAAATAAATCTATTTATTTGCTGCAATCATTTTTTGAGTTCCGAATCTCACAAGTACTGCATCTGAGCCAGCTTCCCAATGAACGATGGTATAGGCCCTGTTAAGTAATTTTGTGCTAAATTCCTGAAACAGCATCAAACAGATACAAGAAATAATTGAATTTAGTGTGAAATTGGCATATTATACAGAATGTCTTTTTCACGTTAGTACAGCAGAGCACAAGAAATCACTGCCACTATAAGTATATAATCAATATTGTGGGCGGTTCCCTCAATGCTATCCGGGATGCTAAAAATATACTCCAGAAGATAATGGTAACCATTAGCTGAAATTATGTAGCAATCATCTACGAGCACTTTTAAAACAAATATGAGGGCAATGGAAGAAAAAAAAATCTAGAATGTGTAAACTTGGGCAAAAGTTGGGTGGCAGAGTTAACTGGCAAACAGCCAACTCTGCCGGCGCCTCGAACATAGTGCTTTGTCCTCGAGACCAATTCACGTTTGAAAGTTGAGAGGACATACAAATTGGTGAGGCTGGTGAGGTTCCACAGCTCTTCTGGTATCGGGCCGACCGCGTCCAAGGCGTATATTTTCCTGCATTGACAATGACAAGCATCCCATGAGCTACTGGCGGCGTAGGCATTTCATCGAGCAGCTGGGGTGGGGGGGAGCGCGGCGGGCGCTTACAGCCTGGTGATGCGGCAGAGGGAGGCGTTGCCGGTGGAGCAGAGGCACTTGATGGCCGGGTTGAAGTTGGGGTCGTTGTCGATGTCGGTGTCGTCGGTGGCGGCGCCGGTGCAGAGGTTGCCGCTGATGTTCCATGAGGACGACGCCTTCTGGCCGAGCTTGGCGA
The DNA here is from genome assembly GCF_003073215.2 of Triticum urartu. Taxonomy (NCBI): domain Eukaryota; kingdom Viridiplantae; phylum Streptophyta; class Magnoliopsida; order Poales; family Poaceae; genus Triticum; species Triticum urartu. The sequence continues at coordinate 25,524 of NW_024116696.1, forward strand.
ACACCGCGTTCAGCGCCGCCGCTGCGAGAGCAAAACCATGTCATCATCAGTCATCAATCAAATCAAAAAGAGAAAAAGGGCAATCCACGTCGCCGCTCAGCCGTCCGATGGGATCCAACGGCCTAGAACGAGCAGCGGCGGCTGGCCGTAACCAGCTACTAGACGAAACCGGACATGGTTTCTGACTTTTCTGCGTCGGACGAGCCAAAGTCAAACGCCGAGATTTCTGTCAGACACAGCCATCGAGGTGCGGCGATTGACTTTTTTGACCGCGACACCCGAACGAACGAACAAACTAGTCTCTCGTGACGGCGAGATCTTGCGCCCATTCATGCTCGCGAAGGTGGCGGGAAATTGGCGAATCACGCAGCGTTCCGCGGCCGGATTTGCTCAGCGGCGGCAGTTGATCATCAAAATTCAAAACAGAGGCGATGATCGATGGTTCCGACGACAGCAAAAGGACAAGGACGAAGAAAATCAGAAGATGAAGCAAGAAAGTGGCTGGATGATTCGAGCAAGATGCGATCGGAGGTCATGATCGAAGAGCGGCGTGAGCCTTGGGGTCGAGGAGAGGACGGAAGAAGGCGTGCTTACCGTCGCCCGCATGGGTCCTCGGGGTCCGCTGAGCATGGGCGGCCGCCGCGAGGAGCAGCAGCGCGAGCGCCGCGCCATGGAGGAGCTTCATCTCCCTCCCTCGCTCGCTCTAGGTCTCTAGCTTAGCTCAGCCTAGCTCGACGACGACGACGGGCCTCTTTGTTTGTGACTTGTGAAGGATGGGAGCCCGGACAAAGAAGATAGATAAAACCTCACCCGGAAAGGGACGTGTGTGCGTGCGTGCGTTGGTGCCCCTGGACCTGGACGTATGTATGTACGTACAGACGACGGTGATGGGTACATGTTGCCTGCCATTGCCAGGCACAGCCAATCAGTACAAGGTTGGTACTAACAGCAAGCAGCAACTTGATCATCTCGCTCGTTCCCAATTGCCAAGTGGGACGCTATTTCTTATCAAGCTTTGGTTGAAGGCCCACTTGGTCAATTAGAGAATTGGTATGCAGACATGCAGTGCCTCGATTCGATGAACACGTGTGGCTCCGGTTAGCAAAAGGGGTACTATAATCTGAGACGTCGGGTTGGAGTTGGATGGCTGCTCCGCGCCCCTACCCCAGCCGCAGCCGCCACCCTCGCATGCGATGCGATGCGACGCGCGATCGATATGGCGATCCACATGCGACGTATTAATAAAGAAATATAAGAGTGTTTAGATCATTATTTTAGTAATCTAAACGTTCTTATATTTCTTTACGGAGGGAGTACGCGAGGAAGCTGCCGAGCTGGACGGAGGCGGAGCGGGCAGCTTTGACACTTCGCCGCGCGCGGGAAAAGGTCTTATCTTTCTTCTTTATACTATTTTTCCTTTGGACTTAGTATTATCCATGTTTGATTTCCCGCCTGTGTGTTGTGTCGTGCGTGTCTGTACTGTCTTGGAAGGGTTTTTTCCTTTCCAAGACGGAGAAAAGATGGAGCTTGGTTGACTGCTTTTGGCGTGGCGTGCTTAATCGATGATTTGGACAGGTGCATGCACGTACGTATGGAGGATGTAAGCACAGGGCGATCAGCTGCTCATCTTTCTTCGGGAACGATGGGATCGTACACGTTTGATTATCTATTTATCGTTTGATGAAAGATCCAGCAACCTGCTGGCCTTTTGATTGGTCAAAAAGCAGGAAAACAACGAGGTGGGTTTAGACATGAAGCACCAAAACCTTCAAATATTCAGGAACGGGTGGAGTGGGATCCAGAGAAAAAAGAAAAGAAAGAGAAAAGGCTAGACCGGCTATTTTGGTCCGGCCACTAGAAAGTGCTAATTCTCTCCACCCGGTCTCCATAGCTCGATGTTTCTTGCCACTGCATCCACCGTATCCTTTGATGCAGAAACCTTTTCTCTTGAAGGTGTTGTTGTTGCGTTCTTGCCAGATCTCCAAGCAAGTTAGTGGCTCCCTTCCTTTTGCCTGCTTTCCGTTCTCTCGATGCTGTCTTTCACGATCATTGAGGTAAATTGTTGTCTCCATTCCTCGTGCGGGGTTAGAGAGATGCAATGCAACCTTTTCATTGTGAAATTTTGCTCCACACCTCCTTTGTTAAAGAGTGGCTCCAAAATAAGTGCTGGGAGGTCTGCAGGTTTCGAAGGCAGAGCTGGCAAAAGTAGTTGTTCTCCCATCCTCTCCGCTAAAGCCAGTCGTTGCACCACATCCGATTTTGTAATAGTAACGAGGCGAACATCTTGATCTTCTTGGGAGCCCATGTCTTCCATATGATCTGGTCAAAATCAGTGTGCTTAAAAAGCCCTAAAATTGCAGGTTATACGCCGATCTCGTCAAGTACTATACCGATCTCTCAAAATTTAACCGATGGTGTCCTGAACTTCCTCATTTCTGACAATGTCTTCCTCTTGGATCTTCCGACGCATGACGATGAAATCGTGCACCAGGTTTTGCATGCTGACATTGGCGAGATCCTAGATCTAGGTGTCCTCCGCGAACGCCTCTGTTTTACCGCCATGTTCTTCCTTCCCCAGTGCTTGTATACACTATTAGGGAAAAGCCTAGCAGCAGCGCGGGTTTTAGGACTATCAGTAGCGCGGGCAGGAGCGCTACTGGTACGGCGTTACAGCTAAAGGTTAGCAGTAGCGTTGGTTAACCCACGCTACTGCTACACCGACTTAGTAGTTGCGCTTTCTCGATTCGGCGCTACTGGTAATTACTAGTAGCGCTACTCCTAGCCCGCGCTACTACTATTATTTTATATTTTTTTTTTATTTCATGTTGTATTCATACACCTCTATACAAGTTTTCATACAGCAGCAATTTAAAGATTGTTTTTACATCATAATGAGTTTTTACATCATTATTTCTGTGATTCTTTCACGCAATGATATAATAAACAGGGCCGGCCCTGGGGGGCAGGGGGCGGCCGCCCCGGGCCCCCAAAATCCAGGGACCCCTCCCCAGACGCGCAGGTAGCCCATGGGCCCTTGCCCAGAGAGGTAGGCGAGGGGCGCAGCAACGCTTCAATCACGCAGAGGCAACCTTCGTTCCTGAAAAAGAGGCGAAAATTTCTTTGATCGGGCAAAAGCTGCCTTCCTCCGATCCCTAATTGCCGAGTTTGCTGATTCCTGTCCCCCAAACGAGTAGTACTAACTTTTTCTTTCCAAACTCTTCAGATGGCTTACTCAAAGCGAGGCGATATTTATTCGAGTCCTGGATCGCTGGACGCTGGACGTGCACATCCTCGAGCGCCCGCCGCCGGAGTCAGACGCCAATCCAATGGCTTCGCCGTCAAGCGCCAATCTCTGATGATCGATGCCGATCCGATCTATTTCAGGTGCTCCGCATTGCAGTTACATATTCCCCACACTCGTATATTGCTAATGAAGTAATTTACTTTAGCATACAGATTGCGTACTTTGCATTGTTCATTCATCACTTTTTTTTAAAGAGAGCGGCCTCTTCGTTTTCGTTTAACTAAAATCACAATGTTCTTACAGTACCTTCACCACATCTATATTGCTTTTGGAACTATACATGTTCATTAGGGCATATACAACATGGGCGCTAGTAGCGAGCGCCAATGTCGATTTCCTTTCGGTTATGCCTCGTTTCTGTTTGATCCAAGGGTTTCCCTTTGCGTTGATGCCTCGTTTCTGTTTGATCCAAGGGTTTCCCTTTGCGTTGATCCAAGGGTTTCCCTTTGCGTTGATGCATGAAGTTGTTGGACGGAGCAGACGCTAGCATAGTTGCTCATCCATTTTTTCACTCGTATTGCCTGTAAATTGATTTTACCGCTCGAGCAACATACTGTAACGAGAGGATCATGTTCAGGCAATGCGGTAGATCGCGTTGTGCGACGGGGCATACGAGCGAATGTGAGCGCTTTATAAATCTTGTATTTATTATTATTGCTATAATGTTTATATTAAGGGCCCAAATTTTATTTCGCCCCGGGCCCCCAAAATCTCAGGACCGGCTCATTAATAAATATCATCATCATCATCATCGTCATCATATCATTAATAACTTATCATCATAATACATCATTGTCATATAACACCTCCTCATGATCATCGTTTTCATCGATGAGACATCACATGTAACGCCCTCGATGCGGCTATATCTTCTACGTGTCGAAGCACAACTTAAAGGCATAACCACACTGAAAGCAATGTCGCAAGTAAGGTAATCTTCACAACAACCCATGTAAATATATAAAAGGGAAAAGAATACATAGTTGGCTTACACTCGCCACGTCACACAAATATATGAATAACATTACAATCATCTAATACAATCATGGTCCGACTACGGTATCAAAATAAAGATCAACCCACACATGCGACAAAGTCCCGATCGCCCCAACTGGGCACCACTACTGATCATCTGGTGCGCCATTTTCCGGTTCAAGAGGTAATACTTCATCAAGGTCTACTTTCCTCCCACTTACTTCTTTCGAGAGAAACTCTTTCTCTAGAAAGGACCCATTCTTGGCAACAAAGATCTTGCCTTCGGATCTGAGGTAGAAGGTATACCCAATAGTTTCTTTAGGGTATCCTATGAAGACGCATTTTTCCGATTTGGGTTCGAGCTTTTCAGGTTGAAGTTTCTTGACATAAGCATCGCATCCCCAAACTTTTAGAAACGACAACTTAGGTTTCTTCCCAAACCATAATTCATACGATGTCGTCTCAACGGATTTCGACGGAGCCCTATTTAAAGTGAATGCGGCAGTCTCTAAAGCATAGCCCCAAAAAGATAGCGGTAAATCGGCAAGAGACATCATAGATCGCACCATATCTAATAGAGTGCGATTACGACGTTCGGACACACCATTACGCTGAGGTGTTCCAGGCGGCGTGAGTTGTGAAACTATTCCACATTTTCTTAAGTGTGCACCAAATTCGTGACTCAAGTATTCTCCTCCACGATCTGATCGCAAAAACTTGATTTTCCTGTCACGTTGATTCTCAACCTCACTCTGAAATTCCTTGAACTTTTCAAAGGTCTCAGACTTGTGTTTCATTAAATAGACATACCCATATCTACTCAAGTCATCAGTGAGGGTGAGAACATAACGATAACCACCGCGAGCCTCAACACTCATTGGACCGCACACATCAGTATGTATGATTTCCAATAAGTTGGTTGCTCGCTCCATTGTTCCTGAGAACGGAGTCTTGGTCATTTTACCCATGAGGCATGGTTCGCACGTGTCAAATGATTCGTAATCAAGAGACTCAAAAAGTCCATCT
>NW_024116697.1:0-6231 GCF_003073215.2 Triticum urartu
GAGACGGCGAAGCCCCCAGTCCAGCCGAGATGTCGAAGCCTCGATGTCAGCTGAGTCGAAGTAGGTCGGCGTGATGGACACTAGCTTGAAGAAGCAATAGTGCGGCCATGCCGATGCATGTCATGATGTGGTCGATGCCGGCTTGATGAAGTGACCGTGCGGCGATGCCGGTATGCCCGCTCCGTGTAATCCATGGGGCGGCGATGTTGGTGATGATTTATCCTTCGCGATGCCAGACTCTTGTTCGGCTTGCCGAGATGATGATCCGAAGAAGTTGAGCTCGGCTCAAGAAAGTGACGACGAGTCTAGCGCAGGTCAGCAGCCTTGGGGCAATATCGCCGGACTGGTTTGACACCAGCATGATGATGAAGGTGACCTCAGGGGAGGCTTAAAAATTTACAGGCATGTGTTTAAAAACAACGCACAATACCCTAGAAGAGAATTCCTCTAAAAAGGTTGTCCAATGTCACGTTCATAAAGAAACATGAATTTGGGTCGGATCCGTATTCACGCAGAAAACGGATCCGAAAATTGATCCACTCATCGGAAGGTTCCTAGAGTTTGAACTGTCGGATCGAGCTGAAATTTGGAGGGGTGGTAGATATGGGAATTCCGCAGTAGATGAATGGTTGGATCTTCCGAAGGACCTCCAAGCTAGGCTCTGGAGACCACGCCCTAAACTCGTCCAGATTTGACAGGGCTCCGGTATATCGGAGATTGTCGGAGATTCCTCCATCGGAACTTGACGAAATTTTGCATGGCTGTTATAGACTCAATTCCGCACAATTCCACCAAAGGGATCATCAAAGCGGTGCTCTAAGAGGTGGTGGCGGCAGATACAAGTTTGTTTTTCGGAAAAACAGCACGGTCGCCCGAGGGCAATGTTGACGTTGAGCCCCCGAGCTCCATGGATGATTCCTCCATGATCTTGATAGAGATTGGAGTTTATGTTGACGAAGGCCCTCGTCCGAACATGACGATCGGAGATGGAGCACGGTCCTCGGTCGAGCCAAGGTGACCAGTCGAGCCGGCGACGAAGATGCCGACATCGTAGTTGACCTGCAGACGAGCCATCGATCGTTTTGCCGATCACACAACGGAACTCTCAATGAAAGCACCAATGTTGGTGTCAAAATTGGTGGATCTCGGGTAGGGGGTCCCGAACTGTGCGTCTAAGGCGGATGGTAACAGGTGGCAGGGGACACGATGTTTTACCCAGGTTCGGACCCTCTTGATGGAGGTAAAACCTTACGTCATGCTTGATTTATTCTTGATGATATGAGTATTAGAAGAGTTGACCTACCACGACATCGGAGAGGCTAAACCCTAGAAGCTAGCCTATGGTATGATTGTATGTTGTCTATATCGACTAGCCTGGCCTCAGTTTATATAATGCACCAGAGGCCTAGGATAGCAAGAGTTCTAGCCGAATATGCCGGTGGGGAGGAGTCCTTGTCTTGATCACCAAGTCTTGTGGAATCTTCCATGTATGCAGCAGCTGTCCGAACTGGCCCATGAGTATATGGCCATGGGGGTCCTCGGCCAAATCTAACAGATCGGGAGACGACATGGTGAGTACCCCCTAGTCCAGGACACCATCAGTGGTCCTAAGTTGCTTTCCTCCAACACTCGCTACTATCCAAGATTGTTCTGTAGGGGCGCTATGCACACCATGGCTAGCGTGTCCAAGACGATGCCTTTCTCGAGACGGACCAGATTCCGCCATCCACCTCCTTTAGGATGGCGCGTCAACGAGGAAAGTCAAGATGAAGCTATTCTTCTTGGAGGCGGCAACATTGGTTGAGACGCGGCCTGGCTGCTCAGTTTAGGATAGGCTTTTGTTGTCTTGTGTGTGTGGTGATGTCTTCGGACTACAGGTCTTGAGTGTTGTGACAGGGTTGTGCGCAACGGACTGTCATTTCCTTGTACTCAAACCCCTTCCTTCTATAAAGCTAAGGTACACATTTTGCGTACTCTCAAAAAAAACCTGTCGCTTATGTTTTCATATTGGCTAAAATAGGAAGCATCTCATGAAATAATTATTTTTGGTACCATTGCAAAATTTGTTAGTTTGTATTTCTGAAATGCAGTGAAAATACTGACGGCCTTGGTAAAATGCTATTAGAGGAAATCATTTCTACTACATTTATCAGTAATACTGCCCCATGTACTACTATACAAGCTCGAGCCCCTGAATAAGCTGTCCTATATCAATCTACTTCCTAGTTATGTGGTCTATTTTATTCTTCAGCTAAGTGGAAAACCACGTCAAGTTTTGTTTTAATACTCTATTTCTCAATGCGTGCAATTGGTTTCATCTGGACTACATCATAGAACCACTAATAAAGGACAGTGAAAAAATATAGAGAAGCGTACGGTTCCTATCCTTGAGTAGCATGATTAGAGATGAGTAGATCTCCTAAAGGTGTCCTAAGCACCTGCTGTTACTCTTGGAAGCAATGCAAACATGTAAAAGTTATTACTGTTGACAATACTACTCAAATATCCAACTAATTAGTACACTAACTGTAGCCCAAATACTATTGGATATTTGTGCCGGAGCTTGATAAATTGAAAAAACATGGCAATAGTAAGAAAAAATCATTGTGTATCTAGCTTATGGTATGGAAGTTTGCATTGTATACCCGAGACAAAGTTGCTCACCTATTATTCTAAACTTAGCAATTATAGATGGTTTTTTTAGGCAAGGCCATGAGCTCCAGCACTCTTTATAAGTAGAAGAAACTTGTTTGGTTATTTATAAATAAATGGACAAAAACCATTTTAGATAAACATCGGGGAAAAATACATGCAAGAGGTTGTAGAAAGAGTTAGTCTAGGCAGAAAGCAAAATCAAGGGGCATTATCCGTAAGCGCAATTACAATTTTACAAATAGCATCAGTAAAACAAATAAACTCAAATTATGAGGCGAGATAAAGCTGCATAGGTATGAAAAGAAGTAGTCTGCATTGTCAAAATTCAGAGACTAATTACCGTTAGACACATCAGCTATTTCGGTGTCACTAGGTTCAACAACAATGTCATATTTAATCACATCACTAGATTTAACAATAGCAGGTCCACTCCCTTGAGATTATCTTTTCACTTGAGTACTTGCAAATGACAGGGATTTGACAATTCTAGAAAACTTCTCAAAACAAACCTGAATTTGATGAACTCAATCTTGAAAATGACAGGGATTTGACAATTCTAGAAGACTTGTCTTCCTCTTGATATCTTGGAACTAGAAACTCACAAACATCTTTAAAGCCTGTATTTTTTTCTGAATGAACTCTTCCGTTGCAGCCTCCAACTTAAGCCAAACAGCCATGTCAGTCTCATCTAGCTCCATACCACACCGGTCATCAACTGACAGCATAACAAAATCTTCACTGATTTCAATATCTACGATCCTCACTTTAGAAGTGCCAAAATTACTAAAGAATGAATACTAATGGGTGTGTTGATATGGGTCAAATGTACAGCCTTGGTTGAAATTTAGATTACCTTTGATTCTACCATAGGCATGCTGTGCAGCGATACAGTGAGCAGAAGGTCGTGTCGCTGGTGTGGTCGCCCTCCGCGCAACGGTATGCACACCTTCACACCGGGAATCGGCCTGGAATGGCCTCATCATGCAGATCGACCACGCGACAGCGCGACTATGCTCTGGGTGCTCAGATGGGTAGAAGACCGGAGCCAACGACGAGGGCGGCATTTCTCTTCCCCGCCGTGCTGCAAAGCTGTGCCTGAGGTCATCCCGCCCACATCCGTACGGGCCAGCTGCGTATCCGGCACGAACGGAGAGCGGCGAACCCTTCTGCACCGACCGGCCAGATCTGGCTACACAGGATGCCATACCGGCGGGCGCGTGGGCTCACTACCGAGGTGGGGAGAGGAGGGGTCGGTCAACGCCGTGGCGGGAATAGGAGGGGCCGGACGACGTCGAGGGAAGGGGAGGCGCCATGGAGAGGAGTGGCTGAGAGCCTGAGGGAGAGAGGAGTGGCTGTGAGGGGATTAAACGAGAGCAGTAGCTGCGGTGGACATCCAACGAGAGCAGTAGCTCAGTTGACTTGCCTTGTGTAACATGCGCCTATACATCCAACGTTCATTCCATATCCAAGGGACAACAACGATTCAAGGCCAAAACTGCCGAGACTTAGGCCAACTCCATCGCACGACTACAAACAGAGGTCTGCTTTGTCTGGATTTTGTCCATTTGAGTTGCGAAAACAGACCGGTCAATAGACTGAATGTGGTTTGTGCATCCAACGTGGTCGGAGCATCTCCAAATTTGCGACCAAAAGAATGTTAAAAACCAAAATAAAATTTAACATAGATAAACTTAATAATTTAAATGTCCCCAAAGTCCACTTACATTAATAATAACTTAAAATAGAAACAAAAAAATACAGCGGACGACAGATCTAGGGTGCATCTAGGTGTCATCATCCTCGTTGGTGAGGTCGACATACTCCGGCGCTTGTGCCCATAGAAAGGCTTCTCGGTACTCATCCAGAGCCTCCACCTGCTAGGACGCCTGAGCCGTTGGTGTCCGTGCCGTCGCCACCCTTTGGGTCGCCTCCTGCTCGAGCTCGTGGCGCTCGGCCTCTGCGTCAAGCTCTAACTAGCCTCCACCTGCATCATGCGCTCGCGCTCCGCCCGCTCCGCCTCCATTGCCCATGACTCCCATTCCAGGAGGTGTTGGCGCAGCACCTCCTCTAGCATGCCCAGCCAAACAAGCGGAGCAGCCACATACACGGGCACACTAGACGGAGCCCACATGAACCTTTGGCCCTCCGCCCGAGGAGGGGGTGGAGGCGGTGGCCTTCATGCCTGGCACAGGAGGCGTCGGCAGTGCATTGGCCCCAACGTTGGCAACGCTATCGGCCATCGCCTGCGCCATGTGAGGCCAGTATGACTCCTCCAAGCATTCGGACTCCTCGATCTGGCATCGGCTGGCTTCCTGAAGGGTGGCCACTTGCGCAACTTGCTCCTTTTCCTCCTCCTTCACGACCACCGGCAGTGCCGGCGTAGACGGTGCAACAGGAGGACCCAAGCTTTGTCGCTGCCAGGCCTCGTTTATAATTTATATGTTTCACATTTGTGGAATGGAGATAAAATTAATGGATTTTTATCTCATGGATTCAAATGATGATTCGATAATGTCGACTAAGATAGGCACTAATTGATGACATAGACTCACCCAAGATTCTTTGTACATTACCGCTTCTATCACAGTGCAAGTAACATGGATTTCAATTATTACCCGATTATTTCTCTTTATTTTTATACATACGAATTTTAATATGCATTATGTTTATATGTAACTTTAACAAATTATTGTAAATGCCCGTGGCAACGCACGGGCATTCTACTAGTAGGAGTAGGATTCCTCCTTTCCTAGTCCTACTAAGAGGGGGAAGGAAGGAGTGGGAGAGGGGAAGGAAAGGGGGGGCGCCACCCCCTCCTAGTCTAATTCGGACTCAAGGGGGACGGCTGATGACCCACAAGTGTAGGGGATCTATCGTAGCCTTTTCGATAAGTAAGAGTGTCGAACCCAACGAGGAGTAGAAGGAAATGATAAGCGGTTTTCAGCAAGGTATTCTCTGCAAGCATTGAAATTATCGGTAACAGATAGTTTTGTGATAAAATAAATTGTAACGAGCAACAAGTAATAAAAGTAAATAAGGTGCAGCAAGATAGCGCAATCCTTTTTGTAGCAACGGACAAGTCTGGACAAACTCTTATATGAAGGAAAGCGCTCCCGAGGACACATGGGAATTATCGTCAAGCTAGTTTTCATCACGTTCATATGATTCGCGTTCGGTACTTTGATAATTTGATATGTGGGTGGACCGGTGCTTGGGTGCTGTCCTTACTTGGACAAGCATCCCACTTACGATTAACCCCCATTGCAAGCATCCGCAACTACAACAGAAGTATTAAGGTAAACCTAACCATAGCATGAAACATATGGATCCAAATCAGCCCCTTATGAAGCAACGCATAAACTAGGGTTTAAGCTTCTGTCACTCTAGCAACCCATCATCTACTTATTACTTCCAAATGGCTCCCTCTAGGCCCAAACAATGGTTAAGTCTCATGTAGTCGATGTTCACATGACACCACTAGAGGGATGACAACATACATCTCATCAAAATATCAAACGAATACCAAATTCACATGACTACTAATATCAAGACTTCTCCCATGTCCTCAGGAAAAAA
>NW_024116698.1:0-25306 GCF_003073215.2 Triticum urartu
TTCTATATGTAACCTTCTTGTTAAGTTTCTATACATTTTTCATAAAGTTAAATAACCTTTCATATACATATGTAAGTACATATATTTGGTTTCAGAGATAACAATGCATATTCTAAATTTACATTGTTGAAATATTTAGGAACTTAGTGTTGCTATTTCTTCTAAAGGTACAAGAGAGTACATGTGTGCTATAAGTTATCGTCTGATTAACTAACGTAATTGCGTAAGTTTCATTGTCCCGAACGTACCTACTTTCAAAGTTTCATACTTTCAATTTCCGATATATACAGTCACGTCCTAGATTCGTAAACGTCCTACCTACCATATTATTTTTGTTCTAGGATCTGTACCAATTTTTTTATTCCACAAAATTGGCTAAATCAAAGCTTTGAGTTGTTGAAGGAGGACAAAGTAATAGAAATGAGTTAAAGAAAAAACGATCAAATAGCCCACAACCTTATTCTGACATTGTGCTTACAAAAACATTGAAAGAACATTAAACATGTAGGGGAATACAACATCGACTAACCTGTGTTTGATAAGCTTACGCAATGCTTCTCCTCCTACCTTTGAGTTGCTCTGGACTATGTGTAATTCGCAACAAATAGCTTCAATCCGTTCTCGTCTAAAACGATGTTTTTTTGCAGGGGGTCTACAACGATGTTACTTCAATAACAGTTCTAAGAAAGTATTCTAAGAAGAGAAGCACGGTGTACTTTAGAAGAACAATGAGACAGAAGAATAGAAGGAGCACTTTAAGCACAAGAATAATGTCTAATAGGCACCTGTTACAGGAATTGTTCATCGAAATATCTGTATCTTACAAACGAGACCCATAGAAAAAGATATAATACTTTAGCTTTACAATGTGAATACAGATATATGTGAAGCAATATACGCTCGCGAATACACTAAATAAACATCCAAATTTTTGAATCTTCGCGCAGATCGACGGCCACAAACTACGCGTCCCTGCATTTGCATGCTCTAAATCCTCTTCCCGAAACATCTTAGTAGGTCTGACTAAGGCATATATAGACTACCAAACGTGCCATAATTGCGTCAAATGCTTGCATGAACTTCAGTGAATCGGTTCAATAGAAGGGTTTATATAGAAAAAAAAAGATTCAACACAATTCATTCCAGGCATCGCGTTCGTATGAGGCCCTGTTCAAATACAAGATGCTTAGCTAAAGTGCTTAGGGAAATAATTTATTATTTCTTCAAACACAGATGCTTATTTATAGAGGACAGACATTTATAATGTAGAAATAGGAGCACTTAGCATTCTACAAGGCCTGACTCTGCCAGCCTGCCTGCCTGCCTGCCAGGGACGGTAACTTGTTGCGGCTCGGGGCGCGTTTACGGCAAAGTCCCGGTCTACCGCGAATGCATCACATCGCCACTATAAAACGCGCCCCCTTGACCCCGTCGGAAACCCATCGTTCTGCCGCCGCGACCGGGATGGCGTACCGCCGGAAGCCGCAGTCCTCCTTCGAGCACCACCACCACCCGCAGCCCGTTAGCCCTCCCTCCCCGCCGCAGGACTCCCTCGCCGCGCAGGCCATGCGCGCCTCCGCCGCCCACCGGGACGCCTCTTCTATCTCCTCCGCATACTCCTCCTCGGCTGCCTCCGCGGCCGCCGCCGCTCGCAGGAGCCACGAGCCCTCCGTCTCCACCCCTTCCCCTGTAAGCCACGCCAGCCTCTTAATTACCCGTCCGCCGTCTTCGTCTCTGGATGCGTCGGATGCGTTGGCGGATCTGGTCCGATCGGCGGTTCCCGCGTCCAGGGGTTCCTTGGATTTGTGACGGGGATCTGATTATACAGTGATTAGCGACGGATTGCTCCGTACTTGGACCGACCGACTAACCTTTTTATTCGAGCTGGATGGGCGTTGAACCTCTCGTGCTTGACTTATAGACTGTTGTTGTTCTTTGGTTGGGGCTCCTTGAAATGGGTGGTACTTATTGCTTAGTGTTTTACCCGCTGTTTTGGTGTGTGAAGAGTTTATGTTTTTGGGGGACGCTTGCTCGGAAAGCAAAGTCACTTATTGACGAGGATGGGTCGCCGGGGCAATATGATTCCCCGACGAGACAGCAGCCGCCAAGAGATGGTACATCACCAGCTATCCATGTGAGACCTGCTATCTTGTACAGTACTTCGTAATGCTACTTGACTGAACTCTAATGTGCGAATTTATTCCATTTAATGTGTACCGATCACCCCTTCAATAAGTAGTACTAGTACAGTCTGAACTTTGACTTCTGCGATGAATCCTTGCAACGGCCAGCTTTCTTATCTGTACTTTGTTCTTACATCATGTTTAGTACTTAGTGCTTGTCGGTCTGTATGGTATAATCCTCCCTTTTAACCTTGTGCAATTAACTGTGATCATCATTCTGTGTAGTTCACTTTGAACTGTTCATGTGGCTCATCGACAATCTTTACTGATGTAACAGAGACAACACTTGCAACAGCCAGCGCCAGAGACATGGAAATCCGAGACACCTCCATCTCAGAAGAGGTCCGAGGCATTAGCTTCCTCCCTTAACTATATTGGAGGCACAATAAAGAGTGCCCTCGAAGTAAGTTTATGTTCAAAATTCTCTTAATTTTTTGTTTCCAGAAGTTAATCTGAAATTATGTCTGTCAATGCTACCTTTCACAGTTAACGTGGAAAGGCAATTCTCTTTGCTTTTGTATAGAAACCTAGAAACTGTGAACCATTTTAACCTGTCAGTATATGTCTGACAAGAGCAACCAGTGTCAGATTTATTATTTTACAAGAGCTTAATTAGATTATTTTACCATATTTTCATCCTTATATTTTCCCCTTTGTTGACTCAGCTATATATGTTATTTCTTCCAGGAAGGTCGGATTATTGTAGAGACTAAAACAGCTGACATTATTCAGGAGACGCGTAAACTGAATATAAGGCGGAAAGGAGCTGGATCAAATCCACAAGGAGAAACTTCTCACAAATTTGCTCACAGAAATTTTCCTCAAAATCCACTCGATTACGAAACTCAGTTGAAGGCATCTCGCGACGTAAGGTGGCAAATAAGTGTCAATAGATATATTGTTTCAATGCTCCATTTTACAAAAAAAATTTGGAAGTTCTGCAATTGTGTAGTGTACCGTAACTGAATGTTAAATGTATTTTGATTGATTGCTTTCATAAACATCTTTGTTTATCGGATAGCGATATATGCCTGATTATATTCTTTGTAATAAATATTCCATGAAATGCATTCTTTTTTTATTCGCTATTTTCCTATACCTGAGTACAGTAGCATCAGTTAAGTTAACTTGAATCTGATTTGGCCAACTTTGCGTGCAGGAGTGAATTATTAATTGCTCCATCTTTTGCTCTTACAGGTTGCAAATGCCATGTCAGCAAAAGCAAAGCTGCTATTACGTGAACTGAAGACTGTGAAGGCAGATTTAGCTTTTGCGAAGGAGCGCTGTGCTCAGCTTGAGGACGAGAATAAAATGTTGCGAGAAAATCAAGACAATGGTGATAACCCAGAAGATGATGATCTGGTTAGTACTTTTAATATAAATGGACAAAACTAACTATGTTTATGACCGTAGTCCATCATCCTTTTGATTTTGATTACTGATTTATGTCAAAAGTAATTAGATACTTCTATCATCTAAGTTTTATTAGAAGTTTATTGTCTATATCGTACTAAAAAAATTTATCCCACATTTTTTATTGCTAGACACTGGTAGTCAGTTGTGGTTTTTTACGGAGGGTGGGCTCCAGATGATGAATCACTACCGAATTGACATCAACATAACAAATTAATATGGTCTGCTGTCATCTATGTAACCTAAGAAATAATAAATTACCTTGTTAATGTGGAAAATGAAGAACAATTTCGTTAACTCATGAGTTGGGAATTTTGAATTGTGCTCATCGGTAAGAGAACTTGTGCTAACAGTTGGGAGAACTGTCCTTGCGCGGGTAGGGCTTTTCTTTCTTTTGTTTAGGATGGGCAAGAGGATGGCTGCCTCGGCTTCAAAGCTGTTAGAGAATGCGCTCTTATCACTACAGGGACGCGTCAGATGAAATATTTGAATTTGTTGCAAAATAGCCTACACAAGTCACTCAGATTGCAGTTGCGTGATGGCAATGATTGTTTGTTCATGTCCAAATCTATAAATTGGAATACTAGTACGCTATGTCAATGATCAGTCCATGTCATAGACACAAATCAACTGCCCTAAACATTAGTTGATTACCTCGTCCATTCATTGCTCTGCAGCCGTCCACTAGAGGGTTTGGACCTGATGGGCCAGTCCCATCTGTGTCCTGTTTATTTCATTGCCCTGGTGCGCTGGTAACAGCTGTCTGCCAACCGCCTGCTGCCCCTCGGCCATCTCATACCCCCTAGTCTAGGGGTTGCTTGAGACTGCAGGCTGTCTGTGCCCGCGTCATGTTATGATATCTGTACGCTTCATTTTCTTCTTCCGCGCTGAACACATTCAAACAGAAAAAGTACTCCATGGGTGTATTTTATGATAATAGTGAAGGGTGGACTTGTGCTTTATGAAACCTACACAGTAAAATCCCCTGCTGATAATCATTTGGAGATCATGCCAATACTAGGTGTATAATCCTTAAGTGTTCCCTTGTTATCATTAGTTTCATGGTCAATTCAATGTCATCTTGGAATTGTTTCTATGATGCAGCTGCTGCAATTCTATGGCTGGGTCTCAGGGTTTGGAACTTGCTCTTTGCTAAATATTTTTATTTGGTTTTGTTTTTCTGCTAATAAATATTGTGTGCTGATTGGGAAATTATGCCAAGACTAAGGAATGGTCCTCAGAGTTCTGATTAATTCTATGCTCAACTGAATGTGTAGTACAATTTTCTTTTTTTCTGGAAGGCAGGAGCTGCAATTGTGTGGCTAGTTCTCAGGGTTTAGGGTTTGACAAATGATCAAAGAACAACATGAAAGTGCCGGAATCATAAGTTTGTGTAACTCTAACCAGACGCTTATATTTTTCTCTTGTAAATCTTGAGCTACATCAAAATTGATATATTTTGTGAAATAGAACCAAAATTGGTCAGGCTTAACATGTTGACACTGGTTAACCATTTATATCTTCTGCTTCTTTGCAGATCCGCCTACAATTAGAGACACTATTAGCCGAGAAGGCGCGGCTTGCACATGAAAACTCGGTGTATGCTCGAGAAAATAGATTCCTACGTGAAATTGTAGAGTATCACCAACTTACTATGCAAGATGTCATATATGTGGATGAAGGCATCGAAGAGGTCACTGAGGTGTACCCTACTCAAGTACTGCCTCCAGCGTCTGCTCGCAATGGGTCGGGCCTAGGTCGCGCATCTACTCCAGTGACACTTAAACATATTAACTCATCTCCGGCCTCCACATCTGCCCTTCCGGAACCTTGTCTGATCGTGCCAGTTTCTCCGAAGACGCTTTCTCGGGCTTCATCTCAAAGCAAATAGAGGGTGCCTGGCACCACCAGCCACCGTTCAACAGGTAAAGATGGTTGGTGGTTGATACGAGTAACACATATACTGTAACGGAGGTTGCGGCGCCATTGTGCCTGTGGGATGTTGTGGCCTCTGGGCTGTGGTGAATACACGCAGGATCTGCGATGTGTGTATGATCCGTGTTGTAACTTGTGAGATTTTTCTTTCACATCACCATGCTTGCGAAACTACGCATTGCCGGGTTGCATTTGTCTCTTCAGTTGAGGATTTGATGCTGAGGCCAAATTCAAGGTGCATTGCGTGTCTGCCTGAGACGTTTTACATGTTATATGCAAGCCTTCATTTGTTAATAATGAAGTTATGTAATGTTCATCAAGCAAGCAATGGAATCTCCGAGTGCCTGAAAACCCTGTTGGCACATGACGCTCGACCAGGTGAAGTAGTATCAAGCAGGTACCACTACTCTGAAGGACGACTAGAATCATACAGTATGATGGATTCAGATTTCAACATTACATTCGTGGAAGAACTATTTTTGGCATCCAACCGGTGCACAACCTTTTCCAGCTCGTTGAGTATGCCCCGTTCTTTTGGTTTCGTGATTGAGTCTTGTGCATGCGCTTTCTTCACGTAATGCAGATCAGTTCTTCGCATACATGAATGAGTGTCGTGGATCAGGGGTTCGGTTGCAGATGCCTTACAGGAGCCTTCATTAGTTTGGCTTGCGTAAATCTTTTGGGAGTTCCAAACATCTCCACCTGATGTTTAGGTCCATTAGGAACGAATTTTCTTGAACGGCAATAGCAATCTGACGTGAGATCTAGGAGCCATCCTAGCAAACGAACCCCTTGGACGGTTCGCTACAATAACCCCTCCAAATCCTATTTGTGCCCTTAGGGCATCTTTGAGGCCGATCCGCAAACCTCTCGCAACCGTTCGGACCGCGGAAGCCATCCAAAACAGTCTTGTATCGGCCCGCGAAGGTCCGGACGCAATTTTTCCCGCAAAGGCGCAAATTAGAGACAAAAGTGAGGGATGTTTGCAGGAGTCCGGACACGCGAAACGTCGCTCTTCGCCCTTTTGGCCCAGCCAAAAGGAAGGCCAAGCCCGCGCTTTTGTAGCATCCTGCACTGTTTCCGTGACAAAATCCCCCACTCTCTTCTTTCACTCTCCATCGCTCTCCGCCCAATTCCCGCTCTTTTCTCCAGCCTCTCCTTCATTCCACCGTCGACGCATGGAACCGTCGAAGAACCTGTCAGAGATGGAGCCGGCGGAGGTTGATGTAGACTCGACTAGATGGCGAGTCGTCGACGGCCTGATCTTTCACGGTACTAGCAGCAGGAACAAGAAATTCTGGTCGAGCAAAGATGCAAGACCGTAAGATCAGAAACTTGTGTCGAGTAGGTTAGATCGACTCCACACGCAGCAGCAACAAAATCCCTTCGGATTAGCAACAAAGATATTTGGTGTCCCCCGACATGGGACGTTTTCTGTAGTTTTATTGAACTCACGACTAAAACAAAAATCTGACCTGATACATCGGCCGTAGCCAGCCTTTTATATAGGCGTCACACGGCCAAACCGACCAACGAGAGAAACTAAAACGACACGGACTCTATATCAACTAATCTCTGTTATACGTATAGGAATATCTCTCCTAACCATACTAAATAATGTTTTCCTAATAAAATAATACGGCTACGCTGATCACGTACATCTAACCCAACTTAACTAGGACTCTTAGCAAAGTGGAACCCCAGTTGGAATTTCTCCAGCCAGGTTACAACTACATGGTGGTGTTCTGAAGTTTGGCTTGATGTCTTCCTTTCATGATCCAGCTGAGTGAATTTGAAAACCAACAGAAGAGAAACTAAAACGACACGGACTCTATATCAACTAATCTATGTTATACGTATAGGAATATCTCTCCTAACCATACTAAATAATGTTTTCCTAATAAAATAATACGGCTACCACGATCACCTAAATTTTACCACACTCAACAACTTAGCAAAGTGGAACCCCACTTGGAATTTCTCCAGCCAGGTTACAACTACATGGTGGTGTTCTGAAGTTTGGCTTGATGTCTTCCTTTCATGATTCAGCTGAGTGAATTTGAATACCAACAGAGCCAATATAAAGTATACACGAAGTCTGTGTAGATGCATGCGTTGGAGCTTTCAATTCCTTTGCACTGATACTATTGTGTTTTTCCGTATCTTGAACATATGGCACGACCCTGGATATCTCCATGGTGTTTCTCTCTTTTCTAGTAGCTATAACACCAATGACCGCATGAGAGGTGCCAGAGGATCCGAGCATCACGCCGCCCGGAAGATCATCTCGGAGACGCGGCAAAATCGCCGCGTCAAAGCGAAGGCCGCAAAGGAGGAGAAACTGAAGAAGTGTCTGTCCGCCGGTGGGCTTGGTGGTGGCAATGGACGTGGTGGGCGTGGCGGACGGGGTGGTCAGCGAGGCCGTGACGAACGCCGCCACACGGGCGCGCCCACAGTGCAGACGACGTTGTGGCCGGAGCCTTACAAGCCTCCGTACAACTACGCCGCCAAGTAGCTCGCAAACCTCGCCGGTACGATTCCTTACATCGTCGATGTTAAGGCGACGCCACTCTTCTCCGAGTATTCTTCGCTGCCGCTCGTCCGGGCGAGGACGGCAAGTGGAGAGCAGATGGGTGTCCACGTGCTGTTTGTTGCAATGCCGAGAGCGGGGGAGCCGGTGTACGACGCAGACAGGGAGATGCTCGATAGCATCCACGATGGAGGCGAGGGAGGAGAAGGGGGTTAGACAGGCAGGTGGAAGACTCGGATCCCACCCAGTCCGGCAACTACCACCAGCAGCAGCCCTACACCTAGACGGCCATGCAACAGTCCTACACCCAGACCGACGATGACACACAACAACAACAACAACAACAACAACAGTATTGGGCTGCGGAGAGCAGCATCCGGAGGGGAGGGGGAGGAGGACGATGAGTCATATGATACAACCGGCGATCCGAAGAAGAAGGGTAGAGGAAAAAGCTTCAACATGCGGGAGTCCGAGTTGCTGTGCGGCGCATGGTTGGCCACCAGCCTCGATCTGGGCCATGGCAAGGAGCAAAAGGGCACAACCTTTTGGAGGAACATTCACATATGATTCCATCAGCACAAGCATTTCGCGCCCTACTCCTATACATTGATTTGCAACCGTGAGTGGAAGTCCCTCAACCATCGATGGTACACCATCCAAGAGGCCTCTCCAAGTATTGTGGGCACTTGAAGCATCTCATCGCACGGTGGCCTAGCGGTGCACAAATCACCGAGCAAGTAAGTTGATCACTAGCCAGATATGCTTTAGTATTGTTGATCACTAGCCGAGTATGCTTTTGTTTTGTTGATCACTAGCTGGATATGCTTTAGTTTTGTTGATCACAAGCGGCTATGCTTTAGTTTTGTTGATCACTTGCCGTATATGCTTTAGTTTTGTTGATCACTACCCGGACATGTATTGTTTTGTTGCTCACTAGACAGATATGCATTATTTCACTTTGTAGCCTACTCATGCTTGTGTGGTGTATAAGAAGTTGGAGAAGAAGTCCTTCGTCGTCGTGCATTGTTGGTTGAAGTTGAATGGGAAACCAAACTGGAACCTTTTCATTGCCAAGACCGCCGCTCAAGCCAACGAGGAAGAAACCGGCGGCCCTACCGACCCAGCCCAAGAACTACCGAAGAAGGTTAGACGAAATCTGCTGGGCAAGAAGTGGGAGGAGGAGAGGTCGAAGCGAGAAGGTGTGGTGGCCAAGATGATGGAGAGGTTCTAGGAGATATTGGCTAAGAAGGAAGAGGCTTGTGTGAGGCGCTCGTACATCAAGGAGGAGAGGAAGGCAGAGAGGTTCAAGCAGTTGATGAAGGCGATGGAGAAGAGGATCAAGCTCGAAGAGAGGAGGACCATGATTGAAGAGAGGAAGGCAGCGCTCGAGGAGAAGAAGGCCGTGCTCAAGGAAAATAGGGTGAAGAGCCGCCAATGCAAAGGACACCAAGATGTTGACCTTGAATATAGACTCTTTGGATGTCGACGCTAGAATCATCGTGCAATTCGTCCCCTGCCAGATGCTGGAGGGGCAGAAAGATGAGTTGGTGGCGGTGGAAGATGAGGACGTGATGGAGGCAGAGGTGGACGCCGACGCTGAGGATGCCTACGCGGCGGCGATGACACCTCCTTGATCGGGAAGCAGCTTGCTGGGATGGCCGGTCCGGCAGGGCAGAAATGCACGGACCGCACAGAGTGCCGGTCCGGCAAGGCAGAAATGTTTATGATGTCATCACATCTACTGATGGCCGAGACATCATCAAAACGCTTCTCTCAACACTACAAAAAAACCACTTCCATGATGATACATGTTTGTCACAGTAGGTCACGTTTTCTATCATGCATGTACATCCATGCCGATTTTATGACAGAATCAAGATAGGCATACCTGTGCTGTCGTAGAAGTGTTCCATGACAATACCAAAGTTATCATCACGGAAGTGTCCACTTCCATGACGATAAATGACGCGTCATGGAAGTGTTTTCGTCAGGGGTAACCGACACGTGGCATCCGCCGTAACAGGTCGCCGTTAAGTTATCGGGTTCCGGTTTGGATCCAATAACCCGTTAACAGCCCGGACCAATGGGGATTTTCCACGTGTAAAATTCTCATTCGTTGGAGGATCCACGTGTCAGCTCAGCGTTGGGACAAATGTCATCCACCCATTGTATGTGAGCCGCCTATGATACATTGACACGAGGCAAGGCCCAACATTGGCCCAATTAGGTGAAAGAGGCAGACCCAGTCAAAATTTGCAGGCCGACCCATATAGGACCTACTTGTGCCTGGTCCATTTAGGCCCACGACCCATACGAGATGTGCCAATTTGGCCCGTTAACTATTTAACACCATTGCAGCCCATTGTCAGTTCGAGCCCGTTAACAACCGCTATATATTTGGGATCAATATTGGCCCAACGTAGTTTCGTCCTGTTAACATCCCATTCAAGGGATGGGCCAATTTTCAGGATGTACGTCTTTCGGCCTTTTAGCAACCCATTTACGTGTTGGGCCAATTTCCAGCCCGGTATGTCTTTCAGCCTGTTAATGACCCATAAAGGAGTTGGGCCATTTGTAGTCCGACCCGAGTTTTGGCCTATTAACGGCCCATGCTCTTCATGGTCCAATCCCAGCCCGGTTTCTCTTTCGGCCTGCTAAAGGCCCACAACATAGTTGAGCCATATACAATCCGACCTGACTTTCAGCCTCTTAGCGGCCCATGCTCTTTATGGTCCAATAGCAGCCCGCTGTCTCCTTCGGCCTGCTAAAGGCCCACAATACAGTTGGGCCATATATAGCCCGATCTTAGTATCGGCCTGTTAACGACCCATGAAATCGAATGAGCCCACTTATTGCCCACTGATTTTGGCCTGTTAATGACCCGAGAGGTAATGGGCCAAGTAACTGTTGGCTCGTTTAAATTATAGCGGCCCAATAGAGCTTTTGGCCTGGTTATGGCCCATCCCTTATTGGGACCACTAAAGTTTGAACATGTCTGGAGGCAAAATTGGACAAGATGAAAACCGATCAAACAAAGGCCTAAAAGAATATTGGCACCTGCGAGCCCATTAGGGGGGCCCATTAAAGGCAGTGGGCCTCCATCCTTCATATAGGGCCCACGACGGTTCGTGCTAGCTATTAATTTCATTGCTTTTTTGGCTTCCTAGCGACCAGTTAAATGGAATGCGAGGCACACTAAGCAAATATACGACATACAAGAAAAAATGTAGCACATCCAACATATATTACAGGAAATTACATCCACTGGGCAATCAAAGATTGATGTTAGTGCAAATAAATGAACAGGACTTAACAATCTACAACCTCAGCGCGGATGACGCCCATAAGCATGTGAGCAAGTTCTTCCATCTTTGCTACACTGTCTCTGAAAACATTGATCAGTTGTTGTTGTGCAAGAATGTGCACCTCTGATTCCTCCATGATTTTCATCATTGCTTGAGCCAGTAATTGGTTAACAAACATACATTTTTTTTGTTGGATTCGAGATAGAGGAAACTAAACAGATTCAGATGGCAATTTCGACAGGCTTGTATTATTGATAATGGAGAGTGTCACGACCACTGCATCATAACATAAATTAGGAGGGGAACCGAACAAATTAATTTCCATATTACCTGCCCTAGAATTATTGGAAAGAAACAATGGGGTTGCCTTGATGTTTTCAGAATTTGTCTTCTTATCTTCAGCAGCATGCACCAAATTAACACACTAGCATTGCTATCTGATGTCTACTAGAACTATGTCGGTATTTCCCCAAAAAGGAAGGGATGATGTAGCACAGCGACGGTTGATATTTCCCTCAGTGATGAGACCAAGGTTATCGAACCAGTAGGAGAACCAAGCAACACTACGTAAACATCACCTGCACACAAGTAACAAATACTCACAACCCGACGCATTAAAGGGGCTGTCAATCCCTTCCGGGTAATGGCGCCAGAAATTGGCAAACGGACATGAGAGAGTTGTAATAAATTGATAGATCGAACGCCAAATAAAATAAAGTGCAACAAGGTATTTTTGTATTTTTGGTTTAATAGACATGAAAATAAAAGCAAAGGAAAATATATCGCAAAGGCAAATATAATAAGGAATAGATCTGGGGGCCGTAGGTTTCACTAGTGGCTACTCTCGAGAAAAATAGAAAATGGTGGGTGAACAAATTACTGTTAGGCAATTGATAGAACTCCAAATAATCATGACGATATCCAGTCAATGATCATTATATAGGCATCACGTCCAAGATTAGTAGACCGACTCCTGCGTGCATCTACTACTATTACTCCACACATCGACCGCTATCCAGCATGCATCTAGTGTATTAAGTTCATGGAGAAATAGAGTAATGCAATAAGAATGATGACATGATGTAGACAAGATCTATTTATGTAGAAATAGTCCCAATCTTGCTATCCTTAATAGCAACGATACATACGTGTCGGTTCCCCTTCTGTCACTGGGATCAAGCACCCATCAGAAAGCACCTCTTCCCATTGCAAGATAAATAGATAAAGTTGGCCAAACAAAACCCAACTATCGGAGAAGAAATACGAGGCTATAAGAAATCATGCATATAAGAGATCAAAGAGGACTCAAATAAACTTCAGGGATAAAAAGATAGATCTAATCATAAACTCATAGTTCATCGGATCCCAACAAACACACCGCAAAAAGAATTACATCATATGGATCTCCAAGAGACCATTGTATTGAGAATCAAACGAGAGAGAGGAAGCCATCTAGCTACTAACTACAGACCCGTAGGTCTACAAAGAACTACTCACGCATCATCGGAGAGGCACCAATGGACATGATGAACCCCTCCGTGATGGTGTCTAGATTGGATCTAGTGGTTCTGGAACTTGCGGCGGCTAGAATTGATTTTCGTCGACTCCCCTAGGGTTTCTGGAATATTGGGGTATTTATAGAGTAAAGAAGCGGTTTGGGAGGCACTCGAGGTGGGCACAACCCACCAAGGCGCGCCTGGGCCTCCATGCATGCCCTGGTAGGTTGTGCTCCCCTCGGAGCACCCCCAGGTGCTTCTCTGGCCCATTGGATGTCTTCTTGTCCAAAAAATCCACAAAAAGTTTCACTGCATTTGGACTCCGTTTGATATTGATTTCCTGCAATGTAAAAAACAAGAAAAAAACAAGAACTGGCTCTTGGCACAATGTCAATAGGTTAGTACCAAAAAAATGATATAAAATGATTGTAAAACATCCAAGAATGATAATATAACAACATGGAACAATCAAAAATTATAGATACGTTGGAGACGTATCAGCATCCCCAAGCTTAATTCCTGCTCGTCCTCGAGTAGGTAAATGATAAAAATAGAATTTTTGATGTGGAATGCTTCCTAACATGTCATCTCATATTCTTTTCTTTGTAGCATGGACATTTGGACTTTTTATATGGTTCAAAGCAATAGTCTAGTTTTGACATGAGACTTAAATACTCAAGCATATCAACAAGCAACCATGTATTTCAAAATATCAACGCTAAAATAAGTTATCTCCAACCCATCATGCTCAATCATTGATCCATTCATGAAACACACTCGCATATTTGCTACACCCAATGCTCAAGTACAATCTTAGTGCCCCCTAGTTGGTGCTTTATAAGAGAAGATGGAGACTCAAATTAAAAATAAAAATTGCATAAAGTAAAAGAAAGGCCCTTCGCGGAGGGAAGTAGGGATTTGTAGAGGTGCCAGAGATGAAAGTGAAAAAGATAGAGATAAAAACATTTTGGGAGGCATGTTTTTCCTGTCAACGAGAACGATCGAGTAGTTCCCAATACTTTCCATGCTAGATATATCATAGGCGGTTCCCAAATAGAAATTAAAGTTTATTCCTTTTTCAACCATACTTTCACTTTCCATGGCTAGCCGTATCCACGGGGGCCTTCCATACCAACACTTTCCAAGGAATTTATTATTTGACAACATAAAGTAAATTCAATTTTCATTTCGGGACTGGGCATCCCTAATACCTTTGCATTACTCTCATGCAATGACAAGTGAATAAACACTCATCGTGAGAATAACATATCTAGCATGGAAATATATTAGCCACCCCCTACCGGTTCATGAGCGGTACGAGCACATAAAAGAGACGTTTATTTTGAAAATTAGATATGGCACATACAAATTTGCTTAGAACGGCAAAAGAATACCGCATATAGGTAGGTATGGTGGAATCATGTGGCAAAACTGGTTTAAAGGATTTTGGATGCACAAGTAGTGATCATACTTAGTGCAAAATGAAGGCTAGCAAAAGATTGAGAAGTGACCAACCGAGAAACGAATAATCTCATAAGCGAGCATTAAGCATAATTAACACCGGATAATGCACCACAAGTAGGATGTAATTTCATTGCATAACCATTGACTTTTGTGCTTGCATAGGGAATCACAAACGTTAACACCAATAATCTTCAAAGCATAATTACTCATCAACATGACTCACATATCACATCATCATATCTCAAAACTATTACAAGGATCAACTTTATTTTGTCCAATCATCTTCATGAAAGTTTTTATTATAACCTTCTTGGATATCTATCACTTTGGGACTAATTTCATCTGTTGCTTTTGATAAGCTCAAACAAATATAAGTGAAGATCATGAGCATAATAATTCTTTCTCTCAAATTAATTTAAGTGAAGTAGAAGAGAATTTCTTAAAAAATTACCAACTCTCAAATAAATCTATGTGAAGCAAGAGAGTATTTCTTCAAAAATACAAAATCACACCGTGCTAAAAAAGATATAAGTGAAGCACTAGAGCAATTCCATAGCTCATAAAGTGTAACGCCCTCGATGCGGCTATATCTCCTACGTGTCGAAGCACGACTTAGAGGCATAACCGCATTGAAAGCAATGTCGCAAGTAAGGTAATCTTCACAACAACCCATGTAAATAGATAAAAGGGGAAATGATACATAGTTGGCTTACACTCGCCACGTCACACAAATACATGAATAACATTACAATCATCCAATACACTCATGGTCCGACTACGGTACCAAAATAAAGATCAATCCCCACATGCGACAAAGTCCCTGATCGCCCCAACTGGGCACCACTACTGATCATCTGGAAAAGACACATAGTAACGACGAGAGTCTTCATCGAACTCCCACTTGAGCTCAAGCGCATCGTCTGGAACGGTATCATCGGTCCCTGCATCTGGTTTTGGAAGTAAACTGTGAGTCACGGGGACTCAGCAATCTCGCACCCTCGCGATCAAGACTATTTAAGCTTATAGGTAAGGCAAAGGTATGATGTGGAGCTGTAGCAAGCGATTAGCATATATGGTGGCTAACATACGCAAAAGAGAGCAAGAAGAGAAGGCAAAGCACGGACGAACAACTATGATCATGTAACGACTCGAATCTGATAAGACTCGATGTCTCTGTGCTCACTGTGCTAGTCCCTGGATCGACTCGCTAGCACAAACAGTACATATGAATATCAAATAACAAGTGCATCATTTACTATAACGTATGATCTAGAATTTATAAATTATTACAAACTAAATAGCACATGGCTAACTTATTCAATAATAACAGCGGAAAGGTAGCATAATCAACGATAAGTCCATCAATGCCCACTAGAGAACATGTTGAGTGAAGACTCGCGACCCTACTGTATCTCACTGATCATCTGAAAATCCTGCAACATGATAAGTTGCAGCCACAAAGGGTCAATACATTAAATGTATTGGCAAATCACACAATATGATATAGCAAACCTACCTCCACAAAGCATTGTATGACAAACAAAACACACAAGTTAGTTTGGAGAAGAATGTCTTCACCTACCTCCACTACCTGAACTCACAACCGTCTCTAGTTTACTCGCCCAAGATAACCCAAAGATTCTAAATAAACATGACAAGAACTTCAAAAGTCTCTCAAGTGTGCTCTGTCAGTGGCGCATTCTCTAGGAACAATAGAGCGCTCTGCCAAGGACACATTCACCTGATTTAAGTTCCGAAAACTATACCTCGCCTCAAGTGCGCTCTGTCAATGGGCCATTCTCTAGGGACAATAGAGCGCTCTGCCAGTGACGCATTCACCTGGTTAATAATCCCGAGCCTACGGCTATAAACACTCACCACTTTCATGGATCACTCGACACATGCCCGTGTCTACCATACTAATTTGATCACACCATCACATAACACAATCAATACCAAACATAACACGAGATACACATATCAGGCCAAGCATATATCATAGCACCAAAATCACACTTGCATAGCAGAATATATGATGAGCAAAATCAAAAGTGCAAACTTGCCTTGAACGGTGCTGAAGTACTCTAACGATTAATTCTGATCCGCTTCACACTCTGGACAATCTATACGATTAACGGAGGCAACGATAAATAAACTATGCTCACATAACACTAAAATAAAGTAAACAGCAACGAATTCAAATAAAGACTTAAATAACAGAACATATTAGTAGGTATATATTATCTACATGCTGGTAGGATCACAATGCAAAAAGAATCAACTAATTTGGATCAACAGTTTGAAAGATATGGCCTCCGGAAGTTTGAATTCAAATTTAAACAAATTCAAATTTAAACAAATTCAAATTTGAACTGTTCAAAAATGTGAAACTTTTATTCTTCAATATTCTCCTGGTCACTACGAGTACACAGGAAAAAGAATCGATGAATTTGGAGTTACGGATCTCAAGATAAACCTAAATGAAAATTTGATACGGAATCTGCAAAGACCAATTATGCCATAAAAGCGTTCTAGGAAGAACTGTCGTGGCACTGTGGATGTGCCACGTGGCGCATGCTGATTGACTGGAGGGTGTTCGCTGCGATGGCTAAACAGCGGACAGCCTCTAAACAGCGCATACCTATTCGAGAGGAAAAAACAGAACATGATTTAATCTGGACCATTAGAGAGAGATTGGGCGGCTAAGGGCAGCTCACCGGAGAAGAACAGAGGCTGGGGCGGCCGGACTTGGACAAAACAGCGGCGCGGCGGCTCGGGCGGCGATGGTGGCGCCTGCTCCGGTGGTCTCGAGACTCCGGAGGGTAGCGTACGGGGCGCGGAGCTCGGATGCAGTCTCGAAGAAGTCCTCAGAGGCGTCGGGGGCGAACGGGGTTGACGGCAGAGGGTGGCTGGAGCTCGGGCGGTGGCTGTGATCTTCGGATCGAGGTCCTTGCGCTCGGTTCGGTACTCCCCTGTGCAAGATAGTGGGTCAAGGCGATAGAGGAGATCAAGGCGAAATTAACAGGGGCAAGAGGAGGTGCTGGGACCCACTGTAGGCGACGGAAACGACGACGGCGGAGGTCAGCAGCGGTGGAACTCCGGCGAGATCGCGAAATCAACCTAGGGCACGGGAGACTGCGATTTTGGCGAAAAATCAGACAAGCCGGACGGGGGGGGTATATATATG
This sequence comes from Triticum urartu, assembly GCF_003073215.2. Lineage (NCBI taxonomy): Eukaryota > Viridiplantae > Streptophyta > Magnoliopsida > Poales > Poaceae > Triticum > Triticum urartu. Next base: position 17,514 of record NW_024116698.1, read on the forward strand.
GAGGGGGATAAGAAAAAGAAGAGGCTTGCGAGGTGGGCTGCGGCTGTGCGAAAATAGGCCGGCTTGCCTAGCTGCTGCGTGCGGGGCGAAGGAAAGGAAATGGGCTGCGCGCTGCTGGCACTACGCGGCCCAATGAACAGTGATCTCAGGCTGAGCAATTATACTGAACAGGAGGTCTATTTGGCTAAACCAAACTACATATAGATTCCTAAAATCACCATAACACACAGTAAAATGTTACTACTAATATTGAATAGAGTGAAATTTTTTAAAACACATATGCACCTTTGAAAAGATTATATTTTATGCAATGCAATCACATAAAGAGCATTATAACAACTCTAAAATAACTTTGAGCTTCAACAATGCCAAACTAATCTATGTAAACTCCAGAATATACTCTTAGCATTCTCCAAATATAATTAACAGGGGAGAAGTCATATTATCTCCACTCCAAATATATTGCCTTGAGTTGGAAAACACTTTTAATATTCAGAAAATTTAAATAAGCATAGAAATCATGATGAAAAGAATGATCCTATTAACATTCCAAATTTTAAAAATTTGGGATGTTACAAATCTACCCCCTTAAAATGAATCTCGTCCTCGAGATTCGAGTTGGCTAGCAAAGGTTAAAGATGGGTACTTGATATAATCCATACTCCAAAATATCGAGGCTTACTCATTGCATATTTCCTTGACATGAATAGATATGATGCATCAATACTGAAAGAACGGTCACAATACTTTGATCTTAATTAAGAATCTTACCAAAGACTGATGCATTATCTGGTCTTCCTACCCTTGTGTGATTCACATGTCCACTTTCGAAGTGATCAATCTCCTTCTCTCCAGAGTTCCCATTGTCATAATTCATTTTCTTCTCAGGACAGTTTGTTGAATAGTGTCCTGGGTTCCTGCATCTGTAGCAAAGTAACTGGCTTAGATCCTTCTTTGTGGGCGTCGAAAGTTCGTGGTCGTTGTTGCCATTCCTCTGAGCATTGTGGTTGTGACCATTGTTGTTGTGATGATTATGCCCATCATGGTTATGACCATTATAAATGTCCACTCCCGAATCATAGTACTCAGAAGATGCTAACGAATTACGGTGCTTCCGTTGTCCTCCAGAGTTGAAATCTGTGTCACTTGCCTTCCTCTTGCGGTTCTCCACCTCTTGAAACTTGCCTTCAAGTACAATAGCCTTATCAATAAGCTCCTGACAGTTGTTGAATGTTGCCACTGTCAACTGAATACTCAACTCATCATCCAGACCTTCAAGAAACTTCTCCTGTCTAGCTGCATCAGTGTTAACATCATTAGGGGCATAACGCGCAAGATTATTGAATTCCTCCACATATGCATTCACAGTGCCACCTCCCTGACGCAAGCTGCAGAACTCCTTCTTCTTCAGACTCATGGCACCAGCAGACACATGTGCGGTGCGAAAACCTGCCCGAAACTGCGCCCAAGTGATAGTAGCAATAGGATAAGTGATCAAGTAATTGTCCCACCATGCTGCGGCTGGTCCTTCTAACAAATGAGAGGCAAACCGCACTCTCTCTGCATCAGTGCAACCAACTGTCTCCAAATTCCTATTAACTGAGCGAAGCCAATCATCAGCCACAATAGGTTCAGGGGTGCTAGAAAACCTCCGAGGATTCAACCTCAAGAAACGAGTAAGTGCATCAACTTGGGGTGGTGGTGGATTATTGTTGTTGTTGTTGTTCTGGTTCTGAACAAGTAACTGGATCAACTGAGTTTGTCCCTGAAGCAGCTACTGCATGTATGGCGGTATGTCATTATTGTTGTTGTCTCCTGAACCACTACCTCTAGAGTTACACCTTGGTGGCATCTGATGGGTAAGCAGGGGTGAGATATAGACAGAAATAGGTCTAAGGGGAAAAACACTACCCATATGCTCATGATAGCAACTAAAACTTCAACAACAACAAAAACAAACACTAAATTCACACAAGTCACCAAAACTATCCTAAAGTAATCACATCAATCAGAAGAGCACATATATGATCAATCAAAGCACCCAATTGCATAATACAAACAATCCACAAAATAAGACAACACGGAAAGCAATGACCAACCAAACATATGACATACCACACAACACAAGCAAAACCTACAGGTAAGGTCATATCCACAAGAGATATGATCTCATCATACTACCGCAAATCGTTTATCGAACACAACTTAGGAATGGTGGTCTGCAAACTAAACTCCTTAAATAACACTAATATAATTTCAGGGGTCATCTATATTTGAAAAGTAAAGATATGAGTACAAGAGTATGAACTAACAAGTAGACAACAAGTTGTAAAGTAAGTTTTTCACTCCTATGGCTTTTCTAATCCATTTTCTAGGGTCACGACCTACAGTTAACACACTGCTCTGATACCATCTGTAACGACTCGAATCTGATAAGACTCGATGTCTCTGTGCTCACTGTGCTAGTCCCTGGATCGACTCGCTAGCACACACAGTACATATGAATATCAAATAACAAGTGCATCATTTACTATAACGTATGATCCAGAATTTATAAATTATTACAAACTAAATAGCACATGGCTAACTTATTCAATAATAATAGCGGAAAGGTAGCATAATCAACGATGAGTCCATCAATGCCCACTGGAGAACATGTTGAGTGAAGACTCGCGACCCTACTCTATCTCACTGATCATCTGAAAATCCATGATAAGTTGCAGCCACAAAGGGTAAATACATTGAATGTATTGGCAAATCACACAATATGATATAGCAAACCTACCTCCACAAAGCATTGTATGACAAACAAAACACACAAGTTAGTTTGGAGAAGAATGTCTTCACCTACCTCCACTACCTGAACTCACAACCGTCTCTAGTTTACTCGCCCAAGATAACACAAAGATTCTAAATAAACATGACAGGAACTTCAGAAGTCTCTCAAGTGTGCTCTGTCAGTGGTGCATTCTCTAGGAACAATAGAGCGCTCTGCCAAGGACGGGTTCACCTGATTTAAGTTACAAAAATTATACCTCGCCTCAAGTGCGCTCTGTCAATGGCGCATTCTCTAGGGACAATAGAGCGCTCTGCCAGTGATGCATTCACCTGGTTAATAATCCCGAGCCCACGGCTATAAACACTCACAACTTTCATGGATCACTCGACACATGCCCAGGTCTACCATACTAATTTGATCACACCATCACATAACACAATCAATACCAAACATAACACGAGATACACATATCAGGCCAAGCATATATCATAGCACCAAAATCATACTTGCATAGCAGAATATATGATGAGCAAAATCAAAAGTGCAAACTTGCCTTGAACGGTGCTGAAGTACTCTAATGATTAATTCCGATCCGCTTCACACTCCGGACAATCTATACGATTAACGGAGGCAACGATAAATAAACTATGCTCACATAACACTAAAATAAAGTAAACAGCAACGAATTCAAATAAAGACTTAAATAACAGAACATATTAGTAGGTATATATTATCTACATGCTGGTAGGATCACAATGCAAAAAGAATCAACTAATTTGGATCAACAGTTTGAAAGATATGGCCTCCGGAAGTTTGAATTCAAATTTGAACTGTTCAAAAATGTGAAACTTTTGTTCTTGAATATTCTCCTGGTCACTACGAGTACACAGGAAAATGAATCGATGAATTTGGAGTTACGGATCTCAAGATAAACCTAAATGAAGATTTGATATGGAATCTGCAAAGAACAATTATGCCATAAAAGCGTTCTAGGAAGAACTGCCGCGGCACTGTGGATGTGCCACGTGGCGCATGCTGATTGACTGGAGGGTGTTCGCTGCGATGGCTAAACAGCGGACAGCCTCTAAACAGCGCATACCTATTCGAGAGGAAAAAACAGAACATGATTTAATCTGGACCATTAGAGAGAGATTGGGCGGCTAAGGGCAGCTCACCGGAGAAGAACAGAGGCTGGGGCGGCCGGACTTGGACAAAACAGCGGCGCGGCGGCTCGGGCGGCGATGGTGGCGCCTGCTCCGGTGGTCTCGAGACTCCGGAGGGTAGCGTACGGGGCGCGGAGCTCGGATGCAGTCTCGAAGAAGTCCTTCAGAGGCGTCGGGGGCGAACGGGGTTGACGGCAGAGGGTGGCTGGAGCTCGGGCGGTGGCTGTGATCTTCGGATCGAGGTCCTTGCGCTCGGTTCGGTACTCCCCTGTGCAAGATAGTGGGTCAAGGCGATAGAGGAGATCAAGGCGAAATTAACAGGGGCAAGAGGAGGTGCTGGGACCCACTGTAGGCGACGGAAACGACGACGGCGGAGGTCAGCAGCGGTGGAACTCCGGCGAGATCGCGAAATCAACCTAGGGCACGGGAGACTGCGATTTTGGCGAAAAATCAGACAAGCCGGACGTGGGGGGTATATATATGGAGGTGGGAGTGCAAAGGATCGATCGAATCGATCGATTCGATCTCGGTTTGGGTTCGGTAGCTCCAGTGTTCGTGATGAACACGAGTGGTTGGAGGAGATGACAAGCGGGACCCGGTTGGCAGCGGCAGAGAAAGAAAAAAAAATAAGAAAAAGAAGAGGCTTGCGAGGTGGGCTGCGGCTGTGCGAAAATAGGCCGGCTTGCCTAGCTGCTGCGTGCGGGGCGAAGGAAAGGAAATGGGCTGCGCGCTGCTGGCACTACGCGGCCCAATGAACAGTGATCTCAGGCTGAGCAATTATACTGAACAGGAGGTCTATTTGGCTAAACCAAACTACATATAGATTCCTAAAATCACCATAACACACAGTAAAATGTTACTACTAATATTGAATAGAGTGAAATTTTTTAAAACACATATGCACCTTTGAAAAGATTATATTTTATGCAATGCAATCACATAAAGAGCATTATAACAACTCTAAAATAACTTTGAGCTTCAACAATGCCAAACTAATCTATGTAAACTCCAGAATATACTCTTAGCATTCTCCAAATATAATTAACAGGGGAGAAGTCATATTATCTCCACTCCAAATATATTGCCTTGAGTTGGAAAACACTTTTAATATTCAGAAAATTTAAATAAGCATAGAAATCATGATGAAAAGAATGATCCTATTAACATTCCAAATTTTAAAAATTTGGGATGTTACAAATCTACCCCCTTAAAATGAATCTCGTCCTCGAGATTCGAGTTGGCTAGCAAAGGTTAAAGATGGGTACTTGATATAATCCATACTCCAAAATATCGAGGCTTACTCATTGCATATTTCCTTGACATGAATAGATATGATGCATCAATACTGAAAGAACGGTCACAATACTTTGATCTTAATTAAGAATCTTACCAAAGACTGATGCATTATCTGGTCTTCCTACCCTTGTGTGATTCACATGTCCACTTTCGAAGTGATCAATCTCCTTCTCTCCAGAGTTCCCATTGTCATAATTCATTTTCTTCTCAGGACAGTTTGTTGAATAGTGTCCTGGGTTCCTGCATCTGTAGCAAAGTAACTGGCTTAGATCCTTCTTTGTGGGCGTCGAAAGTTCGTGGTCGTTGTTGCCATTCCTCTGAGCATTGTGGTTGTGACCATTGTTGTTGTGATGATTATGCCCATCATGGTTATGACCATTATAAATGTCCACTCCCGAATCATAGTACTCAGAAGATGCTAACGAATTACGGTGCTTCCGTTGTCCTCCAGAGTTGAAATCTGTGTCACTTGCCTTCCTCTTGCGGTTCTCCACCTCTTGAAACTTGCCTTCAAGTACAATAGCCTTATCAATAAGCTCCTGACAGTTGTTGAATGTTGCCACTGTCAACTGAATACTCAACTCATCATCCAGACCTTCAAGAAACTTCTCCTGTCTAGCTGCATCAGTGTTAACATCATTAGGGGCATAACGCGCAAGATTATTGAATTCCTCCACATATGCATTCACAGTGCCACCTCCCTGACGCAAGCTGCAGAACTCCTTCTTCTTCAGACTCATGGCACCAGCAGACACATGTGCGGTGCGAAAACCTGCCCGAAACTGCGCCCAAGTGATAGTAGCAATAGGATAAGTGATCAAGTAATTGTCCCACCATGCTGCGGCTGGTCCTTCTAACAAATGAGAGGCAAACCGCACTCTCTCTACATCAGTGCAACCAACTATCTCCAAATTCCTATTAACTGAGCGAAGCCAATCATCAGCCACAATAGGTTCAGGGGTGCTAGAAAACCTCCGAGGATTCAACCTCAAGAAACGAGTAAGGGCATCAACTTGTTGTTGTTGTTGTTGTTGTTGTTGTTGTTGCTGTTGTTGTTATTGTTGTTGCTGTTGTTGCTGTTGTTGTTGTTGTTGTTGTTGTTGTTGCTATTGTTGCTGTTGCTGTTGGTGTTGCTGTTGTTGTTGTTGTTGTTGTTGTTGTTGTTGTTGTTGTTGTTGTTGTTGTTGTTGTTGTTGTTGTTGTTGTTGTTGTTGAACAAGTAACTGGATCAACTGAGTTTGTCCCTGAAGCAGCTGCTGCATGTATGGCGGTATGTCATTATTGTTGTTGTCTCTTGAACCACTGCCTCTAGAGTTACACCTTGGTGGCATCTGATGGGTAAGCAGGGGTGAGATATAGACAGAAATAGGTCTAAGGGGAAAAACACTACCCATATGTTCATGATAGCAACTAAAACTTCAACAACAACAAAAAGAAACACTAAATTCAGGGGCAAGAGGAGGTGCTGGGACCCACTGTAGGCGATGGAAACGACGACGGCGGGGGTCAGCAGCGGTGGAACTCCGGCGAGATCGCGAAATCAACCTAGGGCACGGGAGACTGCGATTTTGGCAAAAAATCAGACAAGCCGGACATGGGGAGTATATATATGGAGGTGGGAGTGCAAAGGATCGATCGAATCGATCGATTCAATCTCGGTTTGGGTTCGGTAGCTCCAGTGTTCGTGATGAACACGAGTGGTTGGAGGAGATGACAAGCGGGACTCGGTTGGCAGCGGCAGAGAAAGAAAAAAAATAAGAAAAAGAAGAGCCTTGCGAGGTGGGCTATGGCTGTGCGAAAATAGGCCGGCTTGCCTAGCTGCTGCGTGCGGGGCGAAGGAAAGGAAATGGGCTGCGCGCTGCTGGCACTACGTGGCCCAATGAACAGTGATCTCTGGCTGAGCAATTATACTGAACAGGAGGTCTATTTGGCTAAACCAAAATACATATAGATTCCTAAAATCACCATAACACACAGTAAAATGTTACTACTAATATTGAATAGAGTGAAAAAATTTAAAACACATCTGCACCTTTGAAAAGATTATATTTTATGCAATGCAAGCACATAAAGAGCATTATAACAACTCTAAAATAACTTTGAGCTTCAACAATGCCAAACTAATTTATGTAAACTCCAGAATATACTCTTAGCATTCTCCAAATATAATTAGCAGGGGAGAAGTCATATTATCTCCACTCCAAATATATTGCCTTGAGTTGGAAAACACTTTTAATATTCAGAAAATTTAAATAAGCATAGAAATCATGATGAAAAGAATGATCCTATTAACATTCCAAATTTTAAAAATTTGGGATGTTACAGATCAAGAAGTGATCCTAGAACAACCTACGTCAAGCATTACTCCAACACCGTGTTCACTTCCCGGACTCCGCCGAGAAGAGACCATCACGGTTACGCACGCGGTTGATTCATTTTAATTAAATTAAGTTTCATGTTATCTACAATCGGACATTAACAAATTCCCATCTGCCCATAACCGCGGGCACGGCTTTCGAAAGTTCAAATCCCTGCAGGGGAGTCCCAACTTAGCC
>NW_024116699.1:0-8898 GCF_003073215.2 Triticum urartu
CGCGGACACGCGCCGCCCCCCCCTGCCCCCCCCCCCCCCCCCCCCGGCCGCCGCCGTTCCTAACCTCCCTTTCCTCCACCGCGCACTCCTCCTCCCTCTCCTCTCCGCCGCCTCCGCCCTCCTACGCCTCCCCGTCATCCTCTCCTCCTCTCCGCTACGCTCGCGACGGACCCTACCGGTCCCCGTCATCAGCGTAGGAAACCTCACCTGGGGCGGCAACGGAAAGACACCCATGGTCGACTTCCTGGCCCGCAGGTTTCACAGTATGGGCATCTCGCCACTCATCCTAACAAGGGTAAACTCGTCCTCCTAATGCTGCTTGCTTGCTTGTACTTCTTCACATTTTGTATTGTTTCTCATTCAATCATTTAGTTACGCAGACAAAATTTTCAGTAAAAATGGGGTCTCTTCATCAGTCCTAAACTAACGTTTAGCCACTGTCACCTAGTTCATTTCCAATACTTCATTTATATTTCTCGTGATGCTACCTTTGAACAAATCAGTCATAAAATTCGATGCTGTAGGGTTATGCGGGTGGCGATGAATCTAAGATGCTCCGGAGGCGCCTTGCTGATACTTCCACCAAGATTGGTGTTGGCGCAAACCGGGCTGCCGTGGGTTCTTCCATGTTGCAAAAGTATGGCCATGTCGATCCTTGTGATGCCTTCCGCCGGGAGAAGTTAGGGTGCAACCGGGTGGCAAGCGGTAAAAGTGCGAAAATTGGAGTCGCTATACTCGATGACGGAATGCAGGTATCAAGTATTTGTTTTTCTTTTCTTGTATAGACAACTTATATGGATCAATCCATCAGTACCATGGAATCTTACTTGGAAAATAGCTAAACAGTGGCATCTTTTAAACTAATAATGGTCAAGCATAGCTGTTCCTTCAGGAAACACATGTTCTCATGTATGTATTCTCGGTTCTGTCTGTCGTTTCTTGTAGGCAGCACCGGAGCCTGCTTCGAGATGTGGAGATTGTGATGGTCAATGGGTTGACACCTTGGGGAAATACTCATTTCATTCCACGAGGACCCATGAGGGAACCGTTGAGCGCACTTACTCGAGCTGATATAGTGGTTATTCATCATGCGGATCTGGTAAACGATAGTCTCAGTAACTCAGACTTTCTTGTAACTTATTTGTGTTTCCTGTTTGAGTATTAAATGTTTAGTGGCTGATATTGTTCTTGACATGAAGCACTGAAAGTGTGATGTTGAAGTAAGCCAGCACAAATTTAAGCTGTCACATAAAAATGTATTTATAGCGACCATGTAATTCTAAGTATTTAGAATTTACAATTTAGAATTAAAATAATCCAAGGTGCTTTCTTACTTTCCCTCATTGTTAACTGAAATTGCATCCGGAAAAGGTGGGGCTTAACCATTAGTGAATTCCGCACTGCAAGAATGAGAGATGTTGGTATCTCTTTTACCTCAAGCACATGAATAATCTCATAGGTTGTTCTCTGAACTACCATTTGCTATTACACAGGCTTGTGAAGCGCAGCTGGAAACAATTGCACGTACAGTCCAGGATAGTGGCACAACATGTTCAGTGTTCTTTAGTAAATTGGCCCCATCACATATTTTCGAGGTTCATCAACCATTACAGAAACTATCTCTTAATGTGTTGGGTGGCATGATTGTGCTATGTGTTTCTGCGATTGGCTGCCCAGATGCTTTCATACATACAGTCAGAGAGGTACTTTTTTCCCTCACACTTCCTTTGTCTAGACCCTTTTAGCTTGGTGTGTCTTATCTTGAAATGGAATGCTGCCTGTTGTAATCCTACTCTTTTTGAGAAGACAGTGTAAGTGTTTATAGAGGTTCATTGCCACTATGTTTTGCTGCTTGTATATCATCAGACTTAATTAATGTTTCCTAGGTGTATCACACCAACTCAAAACTGGAATTTACAGATAACTTTATTAAGTTTCATGTAAAGCCTTAAGATGTTCCTGTATGTTTTCCTTCATTCATGCTTAGCTGCCTACCTCACACTGTATCATAAGACTAAGGTGGTCAGCCAAACAAACAATACATAGTCAAGTCACCCCACATCTGTAGTCGATATATTTTAAAAAAATCTGACAAAACGCAAAGCTTGCGTCTCGATGCATTGATAGAAAGAAAGTATATACAAGCCTGGAAATATGCTAAACAACCGACCACTCAAGACCTAGACAGGACCATGACCAAAGGTTGTTAGACACACGTTACAACCAACGCCACCAAACTACCTCTGGCCTACATGCCCACTAGTCGGCCACACAAGCACACAGAATGCCGTAACCCACCAGGACCCCGAGATGAGATGAGAAGAGAGAGTGGGTCGTCGGACGGGAATATGGCTCGGCAAAAGATGCCAATTACATACAGCAGGGTGTCGTCGGACGGGAACCAAGACACGTGCACAACAGATCAACCCTCGCGCGACCAGCCACAAGGGACCAATTGGACCCAACCAGGGCTGGTCCTGAGATTTCAGGGGGCTGGGGCGAATCTAGAATGCGGGGCCCTTAGTATAAACGTCTAAATTACAATCAACGCATGTAGATAAAATTTTTGACCCCAAAAAATAAGTGCATCCAAAATCACAAGCATATCAAATAATGTATACATATTACCTTCAATTTTTCTACATTCTGAGATGCAAAATCACTAATGATAGTAATCTACAACAACAACAACAACAACAACAACAACAAAGCCTTTAGTCCCAAACAAGTTGGGGTAGGCTAGAGGTGAAACCCAAGAGATCTCGCAACCAACTCATGGCTCTGGCACGTGGATTGCAAGCTTCCACGCACCCCTGTCCATAGCTAGCTCTTTGATTACTAATGATAGTAATCTCATCCAACAATTTCTTCTCAATGCATACAGTTGCCAAGCCATTTAACCTCCCTTGTGACATTGCAGATCTCAGGTATTATTTAAACACTTTCAACTTTGAGAAGCTTCTTTCAGCTGATGCCCACAGTCATTGTAAGTAAAATCTAATAGGTAATAAAAATATTAGGATGACAATCTGCTTCTCTGGCAAACTCAAAAATCTCCATAGCAGGCATTGGTCTATTGGGCAAAGTCAATTGCATAACCACTTAACTCATAACCACTTGCAAGCTTACTGCAACTTTCTTTTAGTTCATAACGGTCCAATAACTTAAAGGCCGTTGAACTCATTAAAAATCCAAATATATTTTTGAATCATTGGAGTTCTTCAAATATGCTTTTCAGTGAATTGGTTGCCACATCAACCATAACAAAACAAGAAAAAAAAAACTTCAAAAGCCTTCTGAGCTTGCAAGATTGCTTCATCGCAGTCAGTTTAATCAAATTGCCTCTTCCTAGGTGCACGGCGTTTTACTAGAAATGATGACTCTACACCCGTTTTAGATGCGATTTCTTTGGCAATGATCACACCAGAAGCAAACCCTTCATTTCTGTAAGTGCCAAAGTAATTCCTCATACCTTCTATTTGTGTTAAGGCAGACTCAATGCACATGGATAGTGATTGCAACTTCCTGCTCACTATAGCTACAACAAATAGAATATCATTCCAAATGACCCTAGCCTTGGGTTTGGTACCACTATCTTCACTTAACTCAAGCAAAGCTCCAAAGAAATCACATCTAAATGGGCGTAGAGCTATAATTTCCAGTAAAACATCGTGCTCCTAGGAAGTGGCAATTTGATGAAAGTGACTGCAATGAAGCAATCTTGCAAGCCGACATGGCTTTTGAAGCTAAATATTGTTTGGTTATGGTTGATGTGGCAACCAATTCATTGAATAACAGATTTAAAGAACTCCAATCATTCAAAAAGTATATTTGGATTTTTAATGAATTCAATGGCCTCGAAGTTAGTGGACTGTTATGAACTAAAAGACAATTGCGCTAAATTTGCAAGTTATTTCTCTTCAGATGATTCATCTAATGTTGGGTTAAAGGATCTAATTTTTGAGTTAAGTGTTATGCACTTGACTTTGTTCAATAGACCAATGTCTGCGATGTGGATTTTTGAGTTTGTCAGAGAAGCAGATTGTTATCCTAATATTTCTATTGCCTATTGGATTTTATTTACTATGACTGACTGTAGCATCAGCTGAAAGAAGCTTTTGAAAGTTGAAATTGTTGAAAAACTACCTGAGATCTGCAATGTTAAATGGCTTGGTAACTTAATGCACTGAGAAGAAATTATTAGATGAGATTGATATTGATACTATATTAGTTGCATCTTGGAATTTTAGAAGAAAATTTCGAGTTAATATGTGTAAATTTCTTTGTATGATTTTGGATGCACCTATTTTTTGGGGGTAAAAAATCATGTCTACTAAGGGCCCCGGATTGTAGTTTCCCCCGGGCCCCTGAAATCTCAGGACCGGCTCTGAGCGCGTACTGCAGCAAGACGCGCCCTCCGGTGATGCGAGGGGAGGGGGCGAGAAAGGTGGTGGTGGTGTGGACTGTGGAGGCGCTAGGGTTCCAACTTGCCTGATGTATTTCAATCGTTTTCTCTGACTAATCTTTGATGCTTTTACTATAATGGAATCACACCCATACTGTAATAGTGTGCTATCCTGCTACTAGGAAATCATGCAAATAATCCTTTACTTATTGGTTGCTGTAGATTGGTCCACTTAATGTTGATAGGTTGGATTTCAGTGATCATCATTTCTTCAATGATTATGTAAGTGTCTGCTATCTCTCTTCATGTTCTTTCCATGGTCGTTGCTAGTTAGGAGCTCCACATCAGCAAATCAAATCAAGTTACATGTACTTCCAGAATGACATACGCATGTCCAGCTGTACATGTTACCTGGCTTGGCAATGGGACTGTAATATGTACCATTTCTGAAAGTGAAGCAAGAAATTGCTCCCATTTTTGGCTGAAACAATAGTCTAGCTGTTGCAATACTGCATTTGTAATATATATTTTCTTAATACTAGCTTCTCTTTGTCATTCACTGCATGGTGATTGATTTTCTCTCCTTGTTTACCTACTATAGGACCTAGAATTAATCCAAGAAAGAGTGAGGCAGCTTGTGGATCAACATAACAAAGAGACCGTAGTCTTAGTTACTGAGAAGGTATTTTGCCATCTTAGAATTCCCTGCGTACAATTTTCCCGGATAATCCATTTGACTGCTTATTCCATGTGTTCTTCTCCCTATTTCTCTGTCAGGATTACGACCGTGATCCAGATGTCCTTAGAATGTTGGGCGTGAAGGTTTGGGTTCTGTCTTCTTCTTTGCAAATTATGGCCCTCAAGGAACAAGGAGAAGATGAATTGCTGAGGAAATTAAAAGACATTATCACAGCAACTAGGCATGTGGTCCAGCCATGAGTTGCTGATGGATCTGGTTATATTCGGCTGGGCATATCTTGAAGCAAAAACAGTTTTCCATTGGTCCTGTTAATTCCGTATAATGTTATATCAGATTTATCTGGTTAATTCAAATCCTGTTTTGGCGTTTTGGAACATGCAGTATTTTAGTTTTTTTTTCCAACTGGGTCAGTGGTCTGAGCCTCCAGTTAACTTGAACTGGATCTAACAAGATAATGAGGAGGGGATTCCCGTCTATTGCTCATGTGATGCTTTTGGTTTCAGTTTCTTTTGGAAAAAGTTGTTAGGTAAATATATCCATCAATACTCTGATATATTACAATGCTCACTTAGTCCTGTTGACATTCTGGTTATTACAATGCTCCTATTCTAACCTACACAATACTACAGTACATTCCAAGGTACTACGTGCACCTACTAATTACTAGTCATCTGTTGGTAAGAATTTCTATGACGTGCATTGCATTATGTGCTAGTAGAGCTGCAGAGCGGACAAATGAGGCATATCCTTGCGTGTTTTATCACTGGAGAGATGGGTGCATTTCTCCCCTCAATGCTTTGGGATATCTGAATAAAAAGTTCAGACTACTTCTATTTCTTCGTTGCACTTTTATTTTTTTGGTTTCCAATCCAAATAAACTTTCAAGTGTCTGTCAAGTCTTCCAGTTAGCATAAATTTCGCACAGCACAGTTTATTCCAGGGAAGTGTAGGTATATATACTGCGTGTCACTTTGGAAGATATTTTTTTAAATCGTGGGCTTCTTGACCATGTAATGTATACTTGTATAGCACTTATATACTCAAATTACCCAGCTCACCAGTCATGGAATTGTAAGGCAAGGACAGAAGCATCCTGGTTACTTACACTAGGAATTTTAAATTAAGAGAACAAAAGGAGTGCCTGTCTCCTAAAGTCAAATAAATGTGGGCATGTAGCATTGTGCATGGATTAGCGGTACTTGGTTAATTAGCTACCCATGTATTAGGTCTTTACCTAACTAATAATGAAAGAGGAGAGGAAGGACACTGCACATGTACTAGACATAAAAGACGACACTGTTCTGCTGGCAGGAGAGCTAGCTAGAGACGTGTGGCCGGCTGGCTGTATCAGTATGTACTGCATAACTTAGTTCATAAATATTGAAGTTCATTGGTACTGCTTTACTGTAGAATTGTACATGTAGGTGCAGATTCATAGCAGTACATGTAGGCACGTGCATATACTAATTACCACCTCTTGGTAGGAAATTATTTGATGTGCATAGCATCATCTGTATACTCAATTATAGCTAACTACGTATTACACAAGGATTCAGATTAACCGAACAAAACGAATGCTTCTCTTCTAATGGTGGCAGCTAGAGGTGTGCATGTAGCATTATGCATTGACTGATTAGCAGCAATTGGTTAATTAGCTCCCCATTCACTAGGGTAGGGTTTTACCTAACCAATAATGAAACAAGGAAGGAATGACACTGCACATGCACACATAAAACAATGCTCTGCTGGGCGGGGAGCTAGCAGCTAGACGCTGTAAGTATGTGAACATGTGCAGATAGAAGTATATCTGTACTGCTGCACTGTAGAATTGTACATATGGGTACTCAGCGCTAGCAGGTTACAAATTCACAGCAGGACGTGCATGCTTGAATTATTCCATCGGCCTTGCATATGCTGATTTGCATGTGCTGCTTCTTATTATAGTTCCTGTACATGCTACCTCCGGGCCGGAATATGTGTCAGCAGTGGCATATATTGCGAGTGGGTGTAGTATTAGTATATCTGCATGTCAGCATCTACACCGCCCGCTTGGTCTTTGCTTTAACATGTGCACTTCACCACTTATGCTTTAATTTTTACCCATAGGTGCATTTCCTCATTTCACACCATTATTCCTTACATGCAAGCACTGCATATATTTGTCATGGAATAATAATTATTATCATGTGCTAATTGGCCTAGTAGTAAATAATCACTTCTTGTTTATCAACCTGATCTTGATATGATAGTATAATATATGAGAGACATATTCTCTCTCTTTTCTGCAATGCTTGTACCCTACATATATAGGAGTGTGTGTACAAGACAAGATTAGATCATCACTTTGCCCTATCTACTGTCTGCTTGTGACCTGACTTGAAAGAAGAAGCAACCTTGTTCATGGTTGACGAGGAAAACTCCAATGCATGGCAGACTATAGGCGAGGCATCACGAGGCAAACATGAAATGAATATTAGAGATTTGGTTCTAGCGCTGTGGAATATGATTCACATAGATTAGCTAATAAGATCTTAATTTATGAACTATACATGGTAGATTGGTAGTGAAATATATAGCTATATATGTCCTCTTTCGCAAACAAGGCTATTTATTGCCTATATCGTTTGAAGATTTTTTTTTTGAAAAATAATTTGTTGAAGAAACGTTAACAGATAATTAGTTTGGAACAACGATATTGATGTTTTGTCAATGAATTTGAGTTTCTGCTTCACATTTTGTACACAAAAATCTCAACAGCTCTTTGTTTCCTGATCAAACATCATGCACTATTTACGACTATGAATGATCCATGGAAGCACAAACTTCTCCAAGAAATCAACATTGAGAATTGACAAAATCACATGTATTGATAAGACTGCCCAATTAAGCAAATCACCTGAGATATCAAACATGGGAATCATAGAAGAAACTCTCCAAGTAATCCGAGCATAATCAAATTAAACACTTGATAGGAGGTACAAATTGTAACATGATTTGATTTGAGCTTTTGCAGAGTTCAATCGACATACATATATACACACATATGTAGAGAAACAAGCTTTTGGATTCGGATAAATTGACTAAGGGCAATCAAGAAGAATTAAGCACAAACGAAATAGAGACCGAGGGGAAAAAGAAGAACTGAAGCATGAACACTCACGCACACGATCGAGTTGGAAGTGCAAAATTAGAAGATTAAATCATGCAACTTTGGGAGCAGCAGCTAGCTAGTCCCAAGCCTAAGCTCTAGATCCACTTCTTGCCGGCCTACTCCAAGAAGGAGAGGGCTAGGGCTTGGGGCTGCTTTGGGTACCTTTGTATCACCGTCGTCAGCTCCTTGCATTCCCTCTCTTTCACTTGATGCTGGTGACCACCGCAGGAAGAACGGTAGCGCCACCGCTGGAGGCTGATCGACGACACGCCTGCGCTTCCTCCTTTCCCCCTCATCGCCGCTTTCCGAGGCTTCCTCAGCAGGCATGGAGATGAACACCTTGTTCCTGCTCTCTTTGATGATGCTGGATATATAGGAAGGAGAGGTAGTAGAGGGGCCTATCATGCTGGCCTGCTGATCCTGTGGAGATTTAGGGCGCACTGCCGCCCTATACTGCATCCCTGGCTGAAGGTGCTCATGATGATCATGAGGGCTTGTCGGCTGGGGCTGTGCTTGATGGTCTGGCGGGGAGACGCACTGCCGGAGACGAGCTCGGTCGCGGCGGTGCACGTTCATGTGTCCGCCGAGCGCCTGCGCCGACCGGAACTCTCGGCGGGAGAAGGGGCCGGGGGGGGGGGGGGG